>NC_053161.1:155945628-155962907 GCF_016835505.1 Polypterus senegalus
TGTTTATATAGTTTTGACTGCAGAGCTTCATTTTGCAGGATATGTGAGGTGTTTTACTCTTTGGGTGAGGTGTTTTGTGAATTGTGCTAAATGATTTGCAAAAATTAGCCTTGTTGTCAAAATTGTGCTTTAGCAATTGGAAAAAACTGTAAGCAATTGCCCCATACAGAGAGAGGAAAGGAGAGTGACGATCACCATGAGAAATCCTCATAAGCCTGGCAAGGACATCTCCACGTTCCTGAAGTGCTTCTACACTGTGGTGAGGGAACCCACCCCGATCCAGGATGGGAACTGCTTCTGGACGGGTAAGTGGTCTGTCATCGTCAGGTTATGGAAGGACAACCCCTCCCCAAATGGCCTCCAGCACCTACCACAGAGCTTTCCCCTGGGAAACTCGGCGGCAATCCTGCACTACCCTGACCAGCCAAAATCCTGCAGGAGATGCAGAGTTTTGGGAGGCCACTTGCAATAACTGCCGTGTGACTGGCCACGAGATGAAAGACTGTCCCAGGAAAAAGACCTGCAATCTCTACGGAAAGACCAGCCACATGTACAAAGACTCCCCTCAGAGACAGAAGTCCTACACCGCTGTCGCCTCAAACAGTCTGCACGCAGGAGGACTGAAACTCAATCTGCCTGCCGATAGGAAACAGAAGTCCCAAAGCAGCACCGGGCACGCACAGGTAAACAAGAAAAAGAACAAAGGAGGAAAGACAAAGAACTCCATTCCTCCCTCCTCCCACCACTAAGGCAGCTCCCACCTCCCACACTGCTTCAGAGCCCTCACCCCCCCACACAACCTCCACCCGGAGGACTTTCCCCCTCTTGTTGCTCCTACAGTGAAACGGGCAAAGAAGAGGAGAAGTCTAAACAGCCCAGAGGAGAACCGGAGAAGAAAGAAGACAGAGAAGCCCACAGCAAGAAGACGAGAAGACCCATATTGAAAAGGAGCTGTTTCTCGAAACAGCTCTAAACTTCCAGCCTGTCCACAACGACATGGACAACCTGGCACAGATCAACCAGCTGCTTCAGATCGAGGACCCCAGGGCTGGCAAACCTGAAGTCCTGCCTGACCTTGGCGACGACTAGGGCCACACTAACCTCTCCACTTTACTCCCCACAGACGGCTACTCTCTCATTATTTTCCATCAACGTGAGAAGCATGAAGGACAAACTGAGGAGACAGAAGGTGATGACCTTCCTGTCCACTCAGAACTGTGATGTGTACATCCTGCAGGAGTGCGCCCTCCCACCCTCCAGGAACTACCGCCACCTGGGCAAACAGTGGTCTCATCTAGGGGCAGGGATGGAGGTGGGGATGGTGGTTTTAAGCCATCCTCTTCCTTGCCTGGTACCCTCCCCCCCAAAAGGGACTGACTGACTGACTGTTCTCCTCCACCACCCCTACTCCCATCTGTATTGGCTATGTTGTTTCTGCACAATTCCAAAAGTTTTCGCTGTTGTGGCAACCCTTGGGCTTTGCATTAGGCCTTGGCTCCAAGGTGGGCTGCTTTTGTCACAAGGACGTGGAATGTCACATGGGTTCCCGTCTCGGTGCTTGTGTTAGGGCAGCTGGTTCCTCCTGCCAAGTTAATGCTTACCATGCAGTCGACGCATGGGCAAGACGCTGGGGCTGGCTGGCCTGGGAAATTTGTGGCATCGCTTCTTGGCTAAGATTGAATTGGACGGCTGAGTTCTCAGTTTTGTTTTGGCTGGAAGGTTCAGAGTAAAGAACAACTCACAACCCTTGGAAAGGTTGAAAGTAGGTTGACAAGTAGGAGTATAGGTGGTAGGGATGAATACGGCATCAAAACTGTCTTCTACAATTTTCAGGGTCAAGTTAAAACAGGAGTTGGAGGTGGTTTGAAACATCTGCCACCTTCAATACAAATTGGAGTTAGAAGAGGAGTATTGTTTTATAGTGGTCAGCCAAAAATGTGTAGGAAGTGTGAGCAGGAGGGTCACATTGCGGCTGAGTGTAAACAAGAGAAGTGTAAAAACTGTGGAGAAATAGGACACCAGACCAGAGAGAGTGTAGAGAGAAAACAGTGTGCCACTTATGTGGGGAAAACACACACAGTTTCAAATTGTGCCCAAAGGCCTATGCAAATAGGTGTTAAAAAGGTAGAGGTGGTTAAAATTCAATTAGAAGAGGAGGAAGGGGAGTTAAGTGAAGAAGAGGAATCCCACAGTGAAAATAGGGAAGTTCTATTTCAGACACCAATTGGAAGCTCTGGTAAATTAAAAGAAGCAGTCGAGAAAAAAAAAATCCCTTTGAAACCCTGGAAAGAGAAGAATGACAGGAAGAGGTAGAGAGGGGCACAAACTAAACAGTTGAATGTCCTGCAACCAAAGATAGAGGATAATTTACATCTAGAGTTGGAAGAAATGTCAAACCTGCTGTTTAGTGCGCCATAACTAAACATTTCCAGTGAAGAAACAGGGAAAAAAGAAATAAAAGATTGGTACCATCTAACACAAGAGGAAGAAATAGAAGGAAATGATCAGGAGACAGGAAGAACAAGTACAAGTAAAGAAACAACAGTAGCCAGCCCAAAAGCGGCTTTCTTAAGTAAAGAGTCGGTGGAAGGTTTTGCAAAAGTCACTCAGATCAAAAAAATAAATAGGAAAAGGTCAATTTTCTGAGAGCGAAAAGAGTAAAAAGAAAAGAACAGATAAGGAATATGAGAAAAAGAAACCCCTAAACAAAAAGTTATGATAAAAATAGCCTCTCTAAATGTACAAAGCATTATAAGGAAAGGAAGACGAAGGATAATTTTTAGGGAATTAAGAGAAACCCAAGCAGATATTATATGTGTACAAGAATGCGGGTTATCATTCCAAAAATCATATAGTGAAATAGAAAAAGACTGGGAAGTAGGGCAAGCATTTTTTTCTGCGTCGAATGAAAACAGAAATGACGGAGTAGGGTACCTAATTAAGAACAGGGATGTCAAAGTGCTAGAATTTGACGTACTTCTCCAGGGGCGACTTACAAATGTAAAATTTGAACTGGGAGGACAGAGGACCCCTTCTTGAACCGTCACCTTATCGTGATGGAGGGATTTGCGTGTCCCAATGATCCTATGAGCTATGTTGTCCGGGGCTTTATGCCCCTGGTAGGGCCACCCAAGGCAAACTGGTCCTAGGTGAGGGATGAGACAAAGAGCGGTTCAACAAACCTCTGATGAAGAATAAAAACCTTGGACGACGTTTTCCCTTGCCCAGACGTGGGAGCCAGGCCTGGAGGTGGGGCTCGATGGCGAGCGCCTGATGGCCGGGCCTGCACCCATGGGGCTCGGCCGGGCACAGCCCGAAGAGGTAACGTGGGTCCTCCTCCCCATGGGCTCACCACCTATGGGAGGGGCCAAGGAGGTTGGGTGCACGGAGATGTTGGGTGGTGGCCGAAGGCGGGGACCTTGGCGGTCTGATCCTCGGCTACAGAAACTGGCTCTAGGGACGTGGAATGTCACCTCTCTGAAGGGAAGGAGCCTGAGCTAGTGCGCGAGGTTCCGGCTAGATATAGTCGGACTTACCTCGACGCCCAGCTTGGACTCTGGAACCAATCTCCTTGAGGGGCTGGACTCTCTACCACTCTGGAGTTGCCCCCGGTGAGAGGCGCCGAGCAGGTGTGAGCATACTTATTGCCCCCCGACTTGGAGCCTGTGCATTGGGGTTTACGCCTTCGGATTGGGGGAAGGGTCCTGACTGTTTGTGCATATGCGCTGAACAGCAGTTTGGAGTATCCACCCTTTTTGGAGTCTCTGGAGGGGTTGCTAGAGGGCATACCTTCTGGGGATTCCCTCGTTTTGCTGGGAGACTTCAATGCTCACTGGGCAATGACAGTGAGACCTGGAAGGGCGTGATTGGGAGGAATGGCCCCCCCGATCTGAACCCAAGCGGGGTTTTGTTATTGGACTTCTGTGCTCGTCATGGATTGTCCATAACGAACACCATGTTCAAGCATAAGGGTGTTCATATGTGCACTTGGCACCAGGACACCCTAGGCCTCAGGTCGATGATCGACTTTGTGGTCGTGTCGTCGGACTTGCGGCCATATGTCTTGGACACTCGGGTGAAGAGAGGGGCGGAGCTGTCAACTGATCACCACCTGGTGGTGAGTTGGCTTCGATGGTGGGGGAAGATGCCAGTCAGACCTGGTAGGCCCAAACGTGTTGTGAGGGTCTGCTGGGAACGGCTGGCAGAGTCCCCTGTCAGAAGTAGCTTCAACTCCCACCTCCGGCAGAACTTCAACCACGTCCCGAGGGAGGGGGGACATTGAGTCCGAATGGGCCATGTTCCGTGCCTCTATTGTTGAGGCGGCTGACCGGAGCTGTGGCCGCAAGGTGGTCGGTGCCTGTCGTGGCGGCAATCCCCGAACCCGTTGGTGGACACGGCGGTGAGGGATGCCGTCAAGCTGAAGGAGTCCTATAGGACTTTTTGTCCTGTGGGTCTCTGGAGGCAGCTGATAGGTACCGGCAGGCCAAGCGGAACGCGGCTTCGTTGTTGCTGAGGCAAAAACTCGGGCATGGGAGGAGTTTGGAGAGGCCATGGAGAACGACTTTAGGACGGCTTCGAGGAGATTCTGGTCCACCGTCCGGCGTCTCATGAGGGGGAAGCAGTGCAGTGTCAACACCGTATATGGTGGGGATGGTGCGCTGCTGACCGACTCGGGACGTTGTGGGTCGGTGAAAGGAGTATTTCGAAGACCTCCTCAATCCCACTAACATGCCTTCCAATGAGGAAGCAGAGCCTGTGGACTCTGAGGTGGGCTCTCCCATCTCTGGGACTGAAGTCACCGAGGTGGTCAAAAACTCCTTGGTGGCAGGGCCCGGGGTGGATGAGATCGCCCGAGTTCCTTAAGGCTCTGGATGTTGTAGGACTGTCTTGGTTGACACGTCTCTGCAACATCGCATGGACATCGGGACAGTGCCTCTGGATTGGCAGACCGGGGTGGTGGTCCCCCTCTTTAAAAAGGGGGACCGGAGGGTGTGTTCCAACTATAGAGGGATCACACTCCTCAGCCTCCCTGGAAAAGTCTATTCGGGGGTTCTGGAGAGGAGGGTCCGTCGGATAGTCGAACCTCGGATTCAGGAGGAACAGTGTGGTTTCCGTCCTGGTCGCGGAACAGTGGACCAGCTCTTCACCCTTAGCAGAGTCCTGGAGGGTGCATGGGAGTTTGCCCGACCGGTCTACATGTGTTTTGTGGACTTGGAAAAGGCATTCGACCATGTCCCTCAGGGAATCCTGTGGGGGTGCTCCGGGAGTATGGGGTACCGGACCCCCTGATAAGAGCTGTTCGGTCTCTGTACAACCGGTGTCAGAGCTTGGTCCGCATTTCCGGCAGCAAGTCGAGCCCGTTTCCAGTGAGTTGGACTCCGCCAGGGCTGTCCTTTGTCACCGATTCTGTTCATAACTTTTATGGACAGAATTTCTGGGCGCAGCCAGGGTGTTGAAGGGGTCCGGTTTGGTGGACTCAGGATTGGGTCACTGCTTTTTGCAGATGATTTTGTCCTGTTTGCTTCATCAGGCCGTGATCTTCAGCTCTCTCTGGATCGGTTCGCAGCTGAGTGTGAAGCGGCTGGGATGAGAATCAGCACCTCCAAATCCGAGAGCATGGTCCTCAGCCGGAAAAGGGTGGAGTGCCCTCTCAGGGTTGGGGGAGAGATCCTGCCCCAAGTGGAGGAGTTCAAGTATCTCGGGGTCTTGTTCACGAGTGAGGGAAGAATGGAGCGTGAGATCGACAGGCGGATCGGTGCGGCGTCCGCAGTGATGCGGGCTCTGCATCGGTCTGTCGTTGTGAAAAGGAGCTGAGCCGTAAGGCAAAGCTCTCAATTTACCAGTCGATCTACGCTCCTACCCTCACCTATGGTCAAGAGCTATGGGTAGTGACCAAAAGAACGAGATCGCGAATACAAGCGGCTGAAATGAGTTTCCTCCGCAGGGTGTCTGGGCTTTCCCTTAAAGATAGGGTGAGAAGCTCAGTCATCCGGGAGGGGCTCAGAGTAGAGCCGCTGCTCCTCCGCATCGAGAGGAGTCAGATGAGGTGGCTCGGGCATCTGATCAGGATGCCTCCTGGTGTGGTGTTCCAGGCACGTCCAACCGGGAGGAGGCCCCGGGGAAGACCCAGGACATGCTGGAGGGACTATGTCTCCCGGCTGGCCTGGGAACGCCTTTGGGATTCTCCCGAAGAGCTGGAAGAAGTGGCGGGAGAGGAAGTCTGGGCCTCTGCTTGCTGCTGCTGCCCGCGACCCGACCTCGGATAAGCGGAAGAGGATGGATGGATGGATGGATGGATGGAACAACTCAGATGCATTGGAAGTGCAGACTTTCAGCTTTAATTCAGTGTGGTGAACAAAACGATTGCATAAAAATGTGAGGCAACTAAAGCATTTTTTAAAACAATCTCTGCAAGCCACTCATAAGCCTCAAGAATAGAAGGCTAGATTGGACTTTGCTAAAGAACATCTAAAAAAGCCAGCACAGTTCTGGAAAACATTCTGTAGACAGATGAAACCAAGATCAACCTCTACCAGAATGATGGCAAGAAAAAAGTATGGATAAGGCTTGGAACAGCTCATTATCCAAAGCATACCACATCTGTAAAACACGGTGGAGGCAATGTGATGGCTTGGGCATGCATGGCTGCCAGTGGCACTTGGACACTAGTGTTTATTGATGATGTGACACAGGACAGAAGCAGCCGAATGAATTCTGAGGTGTTCAGAGACATACTGTCTGCTCAAATCCAGCCAAATGCAGTCCATCTGTATCATGAAACGCCGCCCAATCAATTACCCAAAACATACAGCCAAAGGAACCCAGGAGTTTATTAAAGCAAAGAAGTGGAAAATTCTTGGATGGCCAAGTCAGTCATCTGATCTCAACCCAATTGAGCACGCATTTCACTTGTTGAAGACTAAACTTCGGACAGAAAGGCCCACAAACAAACAGCAACTGAAAGTCGCTGCAGTAAAGGCCTGGCAGAGCATTAAAAATGTGGAAATCCAGCATCTGGTGATGTCCATGAGTTCAAGATTTCAGGCTGTCATTGCCAGCAAAGGGTTTTCAACCAAGTATTAGAAATTAACATTTTATTTCCAGTTATTTAATTTGTCCAATTACTTTTGAGCACCTGAAATAAAGGGATTGTGTTAAAAAAATGCTTTAGTTGCCTCACATTTTTATGCAATCTTTTTGTTCAACCCACTGAATTAAAGCTGAATGTCTGCACTTCAACTGCATCTGAGTTGTTTCATTTAAAATTCATTGTGGTAATGTACAGAACCAAAAATGGAAAAGAGTTGTCTCTGTCCAAATATTTATGGACCTAACTGTATATGGGTTCAAAGGAAGGGACCAGAAAAAAGAACAAATCTTAAAAAAAGGTGGAAAAAAAAGATGACAAAAGAACAACAAAGAACAGAAATAGAGCTAGGTGAAATGGAGCAAGCCTTAAAAAATATGAAGAAGAACAAGACACTAGGGATAGATGGGTAGTGTAAAATTCTAGGGTAATCCCATTGGCAACTAATAAGAGAGGATTTAAGAGATGTCTTCAGTGAGACACTAGCAGGGGCAGATATTCCTGAAACTTGGAAAACAGGAGTTATAACCTTAATTCCAAAATCAGGAGAACCGGCCAAAACAAACAACTGGAGACCAATAACCCTGTTATGCCAAGACTATAAGATATTACAGTTTTTCTCGATTGGTTTGGCTCATTTCCTGAAACCGAGATGACATTCTCAAAATAACATGGACAAATCTCCAAACCACCTTGCAATTGTTCACAACAGAATGTCATTTTCATTGGTTTAATCAAATTGCAAATGCTTTAGTACATGTCTCAAGTGACTCTGTGCTTCTTTTCAAATGATTATGTACAAGTAGCTACAGTTAGCACAATGAGCCCACATTTAGCACATTTTCCAAATAAATAGATCTTGCCGATCTAAACTGATTAGTTGATTTTTCAGTGAAATGGTCACTCACTCCAAAACATATCAGCATGGTTTCATTGTGTAAGTCATCATATGCACAATTGTCTGTTCAACTGTCAAAATTAGTCAAAGATATAATACCATGAAAGAATATCTTGGAACATTTGATAAAGTTATGACAGTACTTGGCAATCAATCAGGTGAAATTAGAACTAACGAAGGAGCAGTTTCCCACATCTCAGATGACCAATCAAACAGGTTGTTCAGATACCTGACAGGTGTTGTCTATGATTATGACTGCTGCCAAAAGTATATAGACAGAGCTTGGCGCGGGGCCAGTTTCATTTGCAGTGTGAACATGGAAGCACCTCGCCAAGTACAACAGCAACTTCCTGCTCGAGGAAGAGGAGGAAGAAGAAGAGGAAGAGGAGGAGTGAGAATGCGTGGAGGAATAGGGGGAAGAGGCCGAGGAGCACGGAGGCACCATGATGTCCCAGATGAAATCCGGGCCACCCTTATTGACCACGTCATAAACCATCGCCTCACAATGGCAGAGGCAGGTCGCCGAGTGCAGCCTAATGTGCCTCGGTCTACAGTCTCCTCCATCATCCAAACCTTTCGCAGGGAAAACAGGTACAGAACTATGCTATTGAACTATTCAGTGTTGGTGTGTGTGTAGGCCTAGAGTAGTGTAATATCGTCATGTGATGTTATATGATACTATAAAATGACAAAGACAAAAAAATGGAGAAAATACTGTGAATAGTATTCCAGTCACTGTGCAGTGCATCACATTTCTAGTACCATAAGACAGCAGTACAATTACATTGGTAACTCATTTTGTAACAAATTTACAGTGTTGACCTTTGACTTGTATGTCTAGGATTGGACGACAGCCTCAAGTGGGTGGCAGAAGAAAACTTCTAAATGAACAACAAGAACAAGAAATATGCAACATGGTCATTGCAAATAATGCCATCACACTGAGACAGATTCGTAATGCAATCCTGCTAGACAATGTAATGTTCCAAAATATAAACTCTATCAGCATCTCCACAATAGACCGGGTATTGAAGAAACATCAGATGACCATGAAACAGATTTACAGGGTACCATTTGAGAGAAACTCTGACAGAGTGAAAGGGCTGCGGTACCAGTATGTGCATGCAAGTCAACTACTGGTTGTCTATCATTGTAACACTATTACAGTAAGACATGGTTACCACTGTTTTTTTGTTTTGCGTTATCCTTTTCACCTTCAGAATCCAGCTTTGTGTGACTAGAGCATTTTTCCTAGAAATTGTCTTCAGTTTCCCACTCCCTGTTTGTACAGTACTTTAGATCCTCCCTGCAGTATCTGTCTCTACTTGACTGATTAGATTTATTTCTATTCTATTGTAGAGAATTATGGCATTAGAAGGCAACGAAACCCCTCACATCCTAGTGTTCGTTGATGAAGCTGGCTTCAACCTGGCCAAGGTCGAAGGCGTGGCCGTAACATCATTGGCCACCGAGCCACTGTGGATGTCCCAGGCCAGCGAGGAGCAAATATAACAATGTGTGCCGCTATATCAGAAAGAGGTGTGGCCACACACATTCCCAGTTTAGGGCCCTACAATACACAAAAGCTCCTCAATTTTTTGGACCACCTTTATACTGATCTGATCCCAGAAAATGAGAGAGGTGTAGAAGGACCTCAGCTACCACATTATGTCATTGTGTGGGATAATGTGAACTTCCACCGCGGCCCACGCATCAGAACCTGGTTCACCACTCATCCCCGGATGCTAATGGAGTTTCTTCCACCTTACTCTCCTTTCCTGAATCCAATTGAGGAGTTTTTTCAGCTTGGAGGTGGAGGGTGTATGAGCATCAGGCTCAAGACCAGAGGGCCCTGCTGCATGCAATGGATGCTGCATGTGAGGACATCACAGGGGATCAATGTAGGGGATGGTTGAGACATTCACGCCGTTTCTTCCCTCGCTGCATCGCACTAGAAAATATCCGTTGCGATGTGGATGAGAATTTATGGCCTGACAGAGAGCAGCACGTCGATGGCCAGGAGGATGAGGATGGTGGCCAGGAAAGAGAGGGTGACAATGGCGACCACTGAAAATATTACTGTACTATAGTTCTGAGACTTTATTTACAGTATGGTGGGCTAGAGTTTTTTTTGTTTGTGTTTATAACTGTTCACATTTACAGAATCCTGTATATGTTTTCTTTTCACAGTATGTTCTCTAATGTTAACATTTCTTTGTATGAATAAAAATCTTTACAGTTTCCTCGAGTATGAGTGGTTTATTGGAGGCTGATTTTACTGTAAAATCTTTTGGTTTTATTCATAGTGGTATTCTGTTGCTAGACCTGTGCCTCAGTGACAAAACGTCTAAGCATTTTGACTTGCAGTGCTTAAACAATGCCAAAGGTATAATGCATTTTGGGGGCATTGACTCTTTATATGGGAAGGATATTTAGTTTTGACACATGGATAAACTCTTTTGGGAGAGATATGAGCTTTTGCAGAGGATCCATGGTGTTGTGCTAAACCATCCGGGGTATTCTGACAAAAGCACTAAATGAATGCACATGTGCCAAGGCAATTGAGAAGGATCTGTGCTATTCTGACTGTACTGACCTTTTATATGGGAAAGGAATCTGCTTTTGAAGCATGGACGAAGAGTTTGGGGTAAGATATTTGTTTTGCTAGTGAGCTATAATGTTGGGCAGCACTGTAAGACTGTTTGGCCAAATGGCCTTATGGTTTTGAGAATGTCATCTCGGTTTCAAGAAATGAGCCAAACCAATCGAGAAAAACTGTAACTAAAATCAGTCTTGGAAGACCTGATAGAGGAAGAACAAGTGTGTGCAATACCTGGAAGATCAATCAGTGACCACTTGATTCTGATGAGGGACATCATGGAATACACAAAAGAAAGGAAGATCCCATTAGGTTTATTAAATATAGATCTAGAAAAAGCCTTTGATTCAATAAAAAACAATTTTGTATGGAAGATACTGAAGAGAATCGAGGTGCCAGAGAAGATCATGAAAATTATTCAAACCTGTTACAGTAGAACAACAAGTAACTTACTGATAAATGGGCACTTAATGAAAAAAATAAAGATAGAGAGGAGTACGCCAAGGATGTCCAATGTCAGCCTTATTGTTTGTACTTTGTATCGAAGTAGTGGCAAATATGATAAAGAAAAACAAATTAAAGGTATAGAAATTCCAGGAAGTGGAGGTAAAGAAACAAAATGTATTATGTACATGGATGACATTATGGTGGTAGCAAGAGACCCCAAATCGATAAAGCCCTGGAAATAGATCTCTTCTGTGAAGCCACAGGTACAAAAATAAACATGGCAAAAAGAGTGTAGGATACAAAGAAAATGGATGGAAGGAAATAACAGAAAAATACAAACCCACAATAGGCCAATTAAGATATTAGAAGTACAATTTGGAGATATAAAGGAGGGAGAAAAGGACTGGAAAGACATGCGGACATATGTTAAAAAGGTGACTGGGTTTTGGAGATTAAGAAAA
Source organism: Polypterus senegalus (assembly GCF_016835505.1). NCBI lineage: Eukaryota > Metazoa > Chordata > Cladistia > Polypteriformes > Polypteridae > Polypterus > Polypterus senegalus. Next base: position 155,957,121 of record NC_053161.1, read on the forward strand.
CTGACTTATGAAGGGAAAATCCTCCTGATTAAATCAGTAATACTGCTAAAATTAATGTTTTTAGCAACAATTTACCAAAAAGGAAAATTTTAAATGCCATAGAAAGACAATGTTTTTATTTTTTTTGGGCTCAAGTCTTGAACGGGTCACAAGGGAGAAAGTGAAGAAAATGGGGAAAAAAGGAGGGAAAGATTTTCCAGAGTTGAAAGAAATCTTAACATTAAGATATGCAGCGATTTATATATAAAGGCAATAAGGGAAGGAAGAGGGAAAATGGCAGATATGGCAAGATACATGATGGGAAGTTTGAGAAAATTTAAATTATATGAAACAAAAATTGCAAAACTGAAATCCTTCAATACACCAAGGATATATAGAAAGGTAGTACAATGCATCAGAAAGAATCAGTTTGAAGGTGAAGAAATAAGTTTGGAGTAATTGGAAACTACTTAACTGAACTCTAAAGGAAAAGAAAACTACAGAGAGGATAAAAGCTAAATCAAAAGAACAATCTGGGAAGATCTGGGAAATGGCTATAAACAAACAACTCCCAAATAAACTGAAAGATCTAAGATGGGAGTCGATACACAATGTACTTCACACAAATAATAACCTCAGAGAAACCACGAAGCAGTCCTGCAGGCTGTCTGATGTCGCTGCAGCGCCCCCTGTGTTCGAGGCCCTGTTCACACAGGTAGGCCAGGATGTGCCTTCTCCTTTTCATCTTCCATCTCCAACAGGTGTGAATGTGGTGTCTCGAGGGATATCTAGCTCGTCACCGCTCTTCACTGACGTCTCCTTTGTTTTGTGGGCATCTAGGAGCAGGGATGGAGGTGGGGATGGTGGTTTTAAGCCGCCAAAGGGACAGACAGACTGAATGTTCCCCTCCCCCATGCCTACTCCCATCTGTATCAGCTACCTCGTTTCTGCACAATTCCGAATTTTTTTTTTGCTGTTGTGGCAACCCTTGGGCTTTGTATTAGGCCTTGGCTCCAAGGTGGGCCGCTTTTGTCACAAGGACGTGGAATGTCACATGGGTTCATGTCTCGGTGCTTGTGTTAGGGCAGCTGCTTCCTCCTGCCAAGTTGATGCTTGCCATGCAGTTGAAGCATGGGCAAGACGGTGGGGTTGGCTGGCCTGGGCAATTTGTGGCATCAATTCTCAGCCTTTTGGCTAAGATCAAGGCCAGGAGATCCTGGGCAACGACAGACATAGTGAATGGATAAGTATGGTGATGGAGCGGCCAGCTTACTTCGTTGAGTGGTGTGCGGCAGACTTTGCGGTTTTGGTGGAAACGAGACTGTGATGGGGAATTTCTGGACAGAACTTCTTTTAAGTGGCAGATGTTGACAGAAGCTCTACAAGTGCCTTTGGCGAGTGTTTTCTGTCTCCAAGTCAACTCCAGCAAGAAATTCGTGGATGTGACTTTGATGGCTGGTGACATGTTCGACTCAGTGTTGCGGATGGTGGAGGTGAAGGATTGTAGTCCAGTGTCACATTATCGTATCGAAAGTTTGTGGAAGAGGGACTGGAAATTGGTGACTGTGCACATGTTTAATCCCTTTGTGGAGGTATGGTATGGAAATTTCTTTGGAATGTTATGTGAAGGACGAGGATGGAATATGGAATGGGAGGCGACATTTTAGGATGAAGTTGAAAAAGGACTCTTTCAGCCGTGACGGTCTGTGTCCTCCTTCTTCCTTTTTTCTTGGGGGCTGATCGGGGCTACTTGTTTTATGGAGGCATGCCTTTGCGGTGTGGGAAATGTGGACAGACCGATCATGTTGCCCGGTTGTGTACAGAGGTGGTTTTCCGGAATTGCAAACGGGTGGGCCATTTTTCACGGGACTGTTGAGAGGAGTGGAAGTGCCAAAGCGGTGGACATCAGAGAGAAGAAGAGGGGTGTGAACAACATGGAGAACCGTGGCCAGGTAGATTTAAGGGAGTTAACCCCGGGAGGTTTTGTGGTGCCGGAGTCACTTCCAGATGGGCGGAGGAAGTTGATGTGGGCCAAGGGGATCTGGCCACAGGTTCTGGCTGGGGGGAGGCAATAGAATGGTCATAGAATGGGGGCTTTTTGGTTTTCCTGATCCTGGTCTGGAGTTGGAAGAGGGTGGAGGGGGGTTTGGGGGAGGGTTGATTGGGTTAGTCAGGTTCTTTTTGGTTTAATTTTGTTTTGCGTGACAATTAACGTGAGGGGGTTGCAGGGGAGGGATAATCGGCATGCTGTTTTTTTTTGGTTGGGCTCTTTGCCTTTCCAAGTCTGTTTTGTGCAGGAAGCGCATGTCCAAGACGCAGTGGTGGGGAAACGGTTTAGTAAAGAGTGGAGGTGGGGCACATCGGTGTGGGGGGTGGGGAGTGCGCTTTCTGCAGATGTTGGGGTTCTGTTTAAAGGGAGTCAGTGGGCGATTACCGAGGTGGTGATGGTGGTGGAGGGGCGGGTTGTGGTGGTTGACGGGGAATGGGTTGGGAGTAGGTATCGTTTTATTAACGTTTATGCTCCAACAGACATGAAGTATAGAGGGGAAGTCTTCGGTACACTAAGGGATGTTTTGGTAACAAATAGGGTGGTGGTTTTGGTGGGGGGTGATTTCAATGTAGACATGGAAAAATCGCTTGTTTCAGACTATATGAGGGTGTCTTTGGGACGCCTTTTATGTGAGTTTGGTTTATGTGATGTGTACCGCAAAACGGTGGTGGGGACGATGGGACACACATGGAGTAACACTAAAGGGGCGTCTAGTAGGTTAGATTATATCTTAGTTACTTCTACTTTGGAAGTGACAAATTGTTGTTTGTGTCCTGTATGGTTCTCTGACCACTCTATGGTTAAATGGGGGAGGGACAGTTTTTGGAAGAGGGTTCTGGAAATATAAAATTCTGCATCTGCAGGATTGACAATTTAGGCAAAAGTTGTGTGCTGCTGAATGGATGGATTACGGAGAGTCATTGGGGCATGTCCATTTTGGACTGGTGGGAGGATTTGAAATTGAAAGCGGGTTTGGTTGCAAGGGACTTTGGGATTCAGTAGTTCTCGATGGGAAGCTGTAGTAGTCGTGCTCCAGCAGCGTTGTGTAAGGAATATGGGGTCTTGAGTGGGGAGGGGTGTTCGATTAAGAGGTGATGGGGCAGGTTAAAAGGGAGCTGAGAGAAATAGTGAAGGGACATGCTTTGAGGTTTTTTTTCTAGATTGAATGGGCAAATACTGGAGGGGGAGGCGTACGAGGGGGGACTGGTTTCTTTCAGGCAATTCACACAGCTAAACTGAAAAGGGTGGTGGGTGGGTTTAGACGAGCTGATGGGGCTATTTGTAGGGACAAGGATGGGGTTTTGGAGGTGGCTAGGCAGTTTTATTCTGAGCTCTTTTCGCCCAGGGGAGGGCAGGAGGGTGTGGTGCGGAGTGTTTGGCATCAGTAGGATCTTTGGCTGCAAGAGTCGCGGCAACCTGCTTATAGGCAGAAACCTCTTCTTGTTACGGGATGGAAAAATACAGTCTGTTTTCTGTGGAAAGATGAAGGGGGAGGAGAGATGCTAATGAACAGGAAAGAGTTCACGGATATGGTACTTTTCGAACAGTTGCAGGTAAATCCAGAAGATATTTTTTGTTCACAACTCAATCCTTTGTTTAAATTTGTGGATGTTACTTTTGCTATTAGTGAGATATTTCGATCAGTATGGGTGAAGATTTGTGCTCAGCAGAATACTTATCCTTTAGCCTATTTCGAATTGCAATGTTTATGGGACAAGGAAGCTAAGGTTGTGACTGTACATGTTTTAGTCCTTTTGTGGAGAAGGACATAGTTACTTTTCTATCTTATTACTGTAACTCGGTGTCTTTACGCTGGATCAGGGACTGTTATGGCATTTGGACCAGCAAGAGACAGTTTAAAGTGATTTTAAAAGAAGATAACACGAGTGCTGATGGTACCCCCGTCATCCACCAGCATATTTCTCATTGGGTCCAAATAAGGGTTATTTGTTTTACAATGGACAACTGAAACGTTGCAACAGATGTGGTCAGAAGGGGCATTTAGCAACCTTTTGTACTTTGTTCAGATGTCAGAACCATGATAATCTAGGTCACACGGTAAAAACATGTCCGAATGCTAAAACGTTGTGATCTATGCAAAGAGGATGGGCACATGATTCAAACATGCCCACAACGTTATAGGCCAGTTCACCTAGGTAACCTGCTATTGGATGATTTTGACTCTCCGGACCCTCCTCCCTCCTCCAATTTCTAAGCCTTATGCTCGTGCACTGACTGGGGATGCACAGGACGTGGTAGCAGAAGCGGCAGAACTGACTATCACGCCTACTATGCCTGTGGATATAGCGCCACCTTGTTTTGCAAGAGGAAGGGTCAGCAAATTTCACTACTGGTGTGCCTTCCTCAACTCCAGAGACACCTCAGCTTGCTACAGATACTTGGGTGGAAGTTACCTCAAATTCTCAGAAAGGGATGCACAAGGGCACCAATAGAGCGCCTACAGTACTTCAAGTCAAAGCCTCCAAAGTCCCTATAATTATACCTACGGAGAACAAATTTAGTGTATTCAACATGAAGACTTTATGATCTTTCTTCAGACAGCTCCATAATCCCAGATACTGAACCAGCACCTGCACGTATTGATTGGGCTCAACTTTCTCCATCGTCAACCGTAGATTTTGCCGATTTTTTAGTCCACAAGAACCTAATACAAACAAATATGTGGGTGATTCTCGCCTTTCTATATTGGCTGGGGAGGTAGGACAGGAATAATTTGTATTACTTCTGGTTAATTTTTCCTTCTTTATCTTTCTTGCTTCCTGTGTACCTAACTGATATGTCGCTCACCTTTTCTACAATTAACGCTCGTGGGCTTCAAAATCCTCATAAGCGTAGATTATACTGGCTAAATACTCTTCTTATTTCATAACTGCTTCCTCCAAGAAGTCCATCTCAAAGATCAAAGAGATGCTAGGATTTTTGCTCATTAATTGGGTTTGGGGAAGTCCAAATGGCCTTTTGGTAATAACTTCTCTGCAGGAGTAGGAATTCTCTTCAAGAACAAGAACTGGTTGATTGAGCAATCCTTTGTTGTTATACCTGGACGACTTTTAAAGGTGGATGCTATCTGGGAAAACATGCGGTTTCGTTTTGTTAACGTGTACGCCCACACAGAGCTTGCAGCCTGACATGAACTGTTTTAGTCCCTCCCCACCCTGTTTCTCACAAATAGACATCTTATAATTGGAGGAGACTTTAATGTTGATCTGGGGAAGCATTGTACAGACTATACCATACAACTACTTTGGAATGTATTGCGTGGCCATGAGCTAAGAGAGGTTTCAATCACAACAGATGTTCAAAATCCTCTACCTATGTGGCGCAATTCTCAGGGTCACGCTAGTTGCTTGGATTATTTTTGTGCACAAAACGATTCCGGTTTTGAGCAGTTCACTCCAGCTACTATGGTTCTCTGACCATAGCATGCTGAACTGTGACATTTTTCTTGACCTTCCCCCTTTTGGGAAGGGTTTTTGGAAATGTAATGTTTCCCTTCTACTGTAGATGATAATTTTTGCACTCAGCTTAAACATCTGCTGTTGAATTAGACTGAAATGAGGATTGCCGACACATCTATACTGCTATGGTGGGATGTTTTAAAAGATAAATTACACACTTTTGCTATTTATTATAACAAACAACAAAGCAGAAAAGCTTGTGCTAAGTTCCAAAAAAATCTACAAATCCTTAGAGGGACTATATGCAAAGGCCAATAGAGGGGGTATTTTTAACTACCA
>NC_053161.1:156263407-156350907 GCF_016835505.1 Polypterus senegalus
GAAGGAAAGTTAGATTCATTGGTTTGACCGAGATTCCATGTGCTCACGTGAGTAGCAAGGCGCACACAGCGGCAAAAATGGCACTGACATCTGGCGAGAGATCAAAGCGAATATGAAAAGCAAAATACTCCATGGATGAAGTCTTGCCTATTCTCTCTGAACTGGACTGTGACTAGTCAGACTCAGATTTTGATATAAGTGATTGACTGCGACCGTGAATGCCGCTGCTGCTGTCCCAGCCACACAAAGACAGCCCGGCAGCAAGCCTGCCACATATTCTTAGCAAACTGGCAGCCACAGCATGCAGCAACAGACGTTTTATGTCGATTTCAGTGTGAAACCATTGTTTTTTTGGAAAAAATATTCAGCCCACCAAGAGTTAATGTACAACGCTTATGATGAAACAGAATTTTGGAATGGGCGAAGGCAGTTCTGAGCACAGCTTAAGCCTGGTGTAACATCTTCAGATGGCCCTATGCACACGCCATCATTCTCTTTGGGACCTAAAAAAGATTATTTGTTTTATGGTGGAAAATGTGGCACAGGCAGACATGTGGCACATAACTGTAAAGTGGATATATTAAATTATAATAAGGCCAGAGATTGCCTTAAATCGGAGGCGTTGTCATCTCTGTTCACATTGTCCAGAAAGGAAGAAATGGGAAGAAGAGCTGGATTGTACATGCAATGGTGGAACGTGGAGAGGGAGATACTTTGTGCTGTGTGGAAGGGGAGATGGCTTCAGCACAGTGAGCTGATGTTGGGGACCATCCAGTGGGTGGTGGTGAGTTTTCTCCAGATGATCATGCAGCTTCAATGCAGGATGTGGCGGCTACTTTAACTTTAATAGACAGACAGATAGATAGATATTTTACTAAGTGTGTGGGTGATTTGTTGGAGGAGGTTTCGACTATGGTGAGTGGTTCTGACAGTGGACAAGCAATGGTCGACAGTGCCAAGAGGTAAACGGAAAAGGAAAGCGAATGATACTTAGGATGAGAAAGGTGGTCTCAAAAAGAATGCCAACTGACAGTTGCCTGACATGCTGCTGCCTTATTGGGTATCACAAATGATGAGATTGCCGAGATGCCACATTCCTTAGAGGACAAGTTAGACGAATTGGATGTTGCACACGTGTTGGAGACCCTACAGGCTTTGTTGCCTCTCGTAGCTGGCAGTGCATCACCATTAGCTATGGACCTGTATGGAAGTGGGTCAGCTGAAGGAGTTTTTTGTGTGTCCAATATGGAAACATTTTTATACTCTGTGTCCGTGAACATTCTTGCACAGTTAATGGAAGGAATGGAAACAAGTGTGGGGAAGGGAAATTTAAGCACATCTTTTCCTGACTGGGTTTCTCAACTGTGCAAATGCGGGGAAGACGTAAACAGGAAGAGTTTGTTTTTTTGTTTTTTTTATGATTGACTGCACTTAAATTTGATGTTTCCTTTTTACAGGAGGTTCACATCCAAAATGATTTTGACATAAAGATTTTCTCTCAGGATCGGAAATGGAGCCCAGCCTTTTGGTCTGTTTTTCCTCTGGAGATGGAATGTTGTTTAAAGGGAGCAGATGGACCTTTTGCCATGTAACTGCAGTTAAAGAGGGTCGTGTCCTGATCATAGATGGGGGCTTTGACGGCAAGCAGGTCTGTTTAATTAATGTGTACGCACATACAACAGAAGGTAGATTTGTTAGAGGCTTTCCTACCACTTTTAAGTATGATCAAGTGTGTCATTCTTGGGGGGGTGATATTGGGAAAGAAGACCAGTTTGGTTATCCCCTGAGTGAGAGTGAAATGTTTATTTGATAGATCAATACTTTATTAATCCCCAAGGGATTAACTTGTTGTTAATCGATACCTACAAATAGAAATACTTGGGTGTGGGGGCATGGACAAATTCATGAGCTGCCACAAGCCATTTGGGCTACGTTTGTTTCTAGGGAATTACTTCTGCAAACATGTCAGCTTATCCCAGTCTGGTTTTCTGTCCATTACGTACTACAAGTGTCCTTTGTTTGTGATGTACAGTACCTGAAATTGGTAGGAGATTTTGGAAGTCAAATACAACCTTAGTTCTGGATGCTACTCTTAGGCATAAGGGTGTTCTGCCGCTTCAGAAAGTCCCTTGTTACAGATTGGATGGTGATGTGGTGGGAACATCTGAAAGGGCAAATCAAGAATCTTTCAGTTGAATACAGAAAAAAGGAAGATGGTGTATGTTTTGCAAAATAGACTTGCAGTGGGCGAAATCATGTCTGCGGGTTTCTTTCAATCTGTAAAAATGGCGCAAAGCAAAAAATTGCAGTTCTGCAGAACAACGAGGAACATATGTGCTCAGAGTTGGATGAGATGTTATGTATTGCGGAGGACTTGTACTTTTTGAGAACTCTCTCTCAGTTTTCAGCATCTGTTATGGATTTTTTCTTGGTATTTTTAAATGACCCACTGTCTGCAGCCGGGGTAACAATGCGTAACAAGGGACGATATTTTGAAAGAACTTGAGACTGTTTTACATACCATGATGGGTGAGAAGGTTCTGGGAATACATGGGTTAACAAAAGAGTTCTATGTGACTTTGTGGGATTCTCTGGGACCCCAGGCTACAGGGCTAGCTGTGAATAGGACTAAATCCTCGATGATGTGGTCAGGGAAATGGCAAACTCAGGAAGGCTAAACTGGAGGTCTATAAATTGAGGAGGAGTGTGTTCATAGTTTAGGTGGGAAAGACAGTCCACATTGGGCGAATGAGATTACCAAAATTAAACGAACAGGGAAGAGTTTGGTACTGAGGGCAGATAATTTGCCTATGTGTTTATATTTAGAAAGTGTTGTTACCCTTCCAAGCAGAGATATGGGACAACAACAACAACATTTATTTATATAGCACATTTTCATACAAACAGTAGCTCAAAGTGCTTTACATAATAAAGAATAGAAAAATAAAAGACACAATAAGAAAACAAAATAAATCAACATTAATTAACATTGAATAAGAGTAAGGTTCTTTGGCCAGGGGGGACAGAAAAAAACAAAAAAACTCCAGACGGCTGGAGAAAAAATAAAATCTGTAGGGATTCCAGACCATGAGACCGCCCAGTCCCCTCTGGGCATTCTACCTAACATACATGAAACAGTCCTCTTTGGATTTAGGGTTCTCATGGAAGGGCTTGATGATGATGATGGTCATGTAGACTTCTGCCTTTTAATCCATCCATCATTGTTTGAGCATCATGAAGCTTTGAGTAGGTGGAGGTGGCAGGCCGCCACCACAAAGAAACCGGAAAAAGCAACAGAAGAGAGAGTAGGGGTCAGTACGGATTTTAGAGCCACCATGAATAGTTATTATGAAGAAATGAACATACAGAGTATAAGGATTAAGTTAAAGTGAAGTTATAAAAAGGCCATGTTAAAGTAATGTGTTTTCAGCAGTTTTTTAAATTGCTCTACTGTATCAGCCTGGCGAATTCCTACTGGCAGGCTATTCCAGATTTTAGGTGCATAGCAGCAGAAGGCCGCCTCACCACTTCTTTTAAGTTTTGTTCTTGGAATTCTAAGGAGACACTCATTTGAGGATCTGAGGTTACGATTTGGAATATAAGGTGTCAGACATTCCGATATATAAGATGGCGAGATTATTTAAGGCTTTATAAACCATAAGCAGAATTTTAAAGTCAATCCTGAATGACACAGGCAACTAGTGTAGTGACATCAAAACTGGAGAAATGTGTTTGGATTTTCTTTTCCTAGTTAGGATTCTAGCAGCTGCATTCTGCACTAGTTGCAAGTGATTTATATCTTTTTTGGGTAGTCCTGAGAGGAGTGCGTTACAGTAATCTAGTCGACTGAAAACAAACGAGTGAACTAATTTCTCAGCATCTTTCAGTGATATAAGAGGTCTAACTTTACTTATGTTTCTTAAGTGAAAAAATGCTGTCCTAATGATCTGATTAATATGAGATTTAAAATTCAGATTACAGTCAACAATCACCCCTAAGCTTTTTACCTCCGTCTTGACTTTTAATTCTAATGTATCCAGTTTATTTCTAATAGCCTCATTGTATCCATTATTTCCAATCACTAAGATTTCAGTTTTCTCTTTATTTAACTTGAGAAAGTTACTATTCATCCATTCTGAGATACAAGTCAGACATTGTGTTAGTGAATCAATATTAAGCAACATTTTTTTACCAGTTTATGTGGGGTTGTAAATATGAAATCAATCAGGGGTTAGATATTGTGATGTGTGAGTCCCTGTATTGCACCCCAAACATGGCTGAGTCTCGGTACTTTAGCAAAACCAGCTTTATTCTGCTTGAACCAGGAACAGCCCGGTTATGTATTGTAGTGTGATCTGCCACTCTCTTATACACAGACACAGCAGTCGGGCAGGGTTGTGGCCAAGTAATCGTGTTCCCTACATTTATAATGTTCCTTGCATCACCCATCGACGGCAGGTGCTCATAGCGCAACTGCGATCTTTTTGGATTTGTTTTAATGTGGCGAGAGCCCGGCAACCGACTGGCTATCTTCCATAGAAGTGGCAATCGCAATTTGGGACGCTCTCTGGCATGTCGTCTCTTTGGGGAGAGCCCCAAAAGAGTTTAGAAACCTTACAGTGTGGAAAGAGACATCTGTAATGGTGGAAGGAATATAATTAATATACAGTTAAAGATGGATTTGTGTGTTTTTTGAAAATGTTGTAATGCACTTTTGATGGCTGACAATTGTAGACATAAATATTTTGTACATTTGTTGTATGATTTCTTGGCACTTGCACTAATGCCTTACCTAACACAGAGGTTCAGCCTTGGCAGTATGGACAGGCGGTGGACTTGGTGAAAAGATACATGAGGTTTCAGGAACCACGTAATTTGTGAACAGATGGGCGCTAGAAGGGCATTGCCAGTACACCTCTCAAAAGAGGTGTGGACCATAGCACAGGACAAACGATTGGGTCACAATTTAAGGGAGGTCAATTGGTTTCTGCTATGGGGTAGGTTGTCAATTAGAGTGCGGTTGTATCAACATCGTTTGACCAGAAAAGGGGTTGTGGGGACGACAAGTCCATTAAGGATGCTTTTTGGGATTGTCATTGGGTGGGTTCAGTGTGAAATGCAGCTCCGTATATTGTTAAGCAAGTGTGGGGTTACCTTGACTTGGGACATGGTGCTGACTTTTGTAGGTCTATGGACCCTTCCAGTAAGGACACAGTTCCTTATTCTTTCATTTTTGAAAGTAGTGAAGCCAGAAATTTGGTTGGCTCGAAATGTTTAAGGACTAGAGGAGACTGTCGATTTAATACAGTGGAGACAGCAAATGGTTCAAAGGTGAAACAGGACATAGAAAATCTGATGATGTGAGAAGTGTCCAAATTTCTGATGCATTTGAGAAAGTCAGAATATGGTGTGGGAGAAGAAATTCCTTATGTGGGTTAACTCTCGCTCATGATTCTATGCACATTTTAGATATCAATTTTCATTGGATTGCTGTAGGAGAGAAAAACTGGGTGGTATGGATAGGCAAGATTAAAACTAAATTGTCCTTGTGGCATAATAGACACTTAAGCCTTGTTGGTAAGGGCCCTTCTCATGAAAGCCGTCATTCTCCCCATTTGCCTTCATGTAGATCAGGTCTTTCCCTCGGCCAGGTATCACGGCAGGCTTTTGGTGGAAATTGATTTATAAGTTCATATGGCATGGAGGGTATGAAAGCATCTGCAAACTTGTTATGGAAATGCCTTTCAAAGACGGTGGTTGTAGTGTGATCAACATTCAACATAAAATGGGTTCCCTCTTTTTTTCTTATGTACAGTATGTCAGGACCACCAGTTGCCAGTGTCTCATAAGGCCCAGTATTTTACGACTTTATGTTCTCCTTGGACATGAAGGCTCTTCTCGTATGGTCAAAGGTAATGTCAAAAGCAGAACATAAACCTGCCTGGTTTCAGTATGCTGTCAGGCTGAAATGGAAATATACTAATGTTCCTTTAATTTTTGTGAGCAGTGTAGATTATTACACTTTTTTTATTGGGCCTGGCATGAAATCAATTAAACCTGTCTGATAATTTTCTGGTTGGTTAAGCAGCTGAGGTCATTGTTAATCACTTTCAGCTGTATTGGTGTTCATGGACTTAACGACAGGTGCACTAAAGTGGCAACAATTAGAAAACCCTCAAAACAGGACTGGCTTTACATGTGGAGGTCATTTCAAGTTTCTCCCTCTTGATCTTTTTTGGCTGGTTTTCCACTCGTGCTAGTTTTGGCTTGAGTAATCATCTCTACTGGCAGTATGAGGCGATTCCTTAACCTTACAGAAGTTGCACAGGTTGTCCAACTTCTCCAGGATGGCACATCCACACGTGCTGCAGCAAGAAGGTTTAATGTGTCTCCCAGCACAATCTCCAGAACATGGAGGAGATTTCAGGAGACTGGCTGATATTCTCGGAGAGCTGGACAGGGCCGTAGAAGGTCCTCAACCCATCAGCAGGACCGATACCTGCTCCTTTGTGCAAGGCGGAACAGGCTGAGCACTGCTCGTGCCCTACAGAATGACCTCCAGAGGGCCACTGGTGTGAATGTCTCTACCCAAACAATCAGGAACAGACTTCATGAAGATGGCCTGAGTACGTCCTGTAGTGGGCCCTGTGCTCACTGCCCAGCACCGTGGAGCTCGACTGACATTTGCTCAAGAACACCAGAATTGGCAAGTCTGCCACTGGCGCCCTGTACTTTTTACAGACGAGAGCAGGTTCACCCTGAGCAGCTGTGATAGACGTGAAAGAGTCTGGAGAAGACAAGGAGAACGATATGCTGCCTGCAACGTCGTTCAACATGACAGGTTTGGTGGTGGGTCAGTGATGGTCTGGGGAGGCATATCCATGGAGGGACGCACAGACATCTACTGCGTAGGAAATGGTGCTCTGACTGCCATAAGGTATCGAGATGAAATCCTTGAACCCATTGTCAGACCCTACGCTGGTGCAGTAGGTCCTGGTTTCCTCCTAATGCACGACAATGCCTGGCCTCATGTGGCAAGAGTATGCAGGCAGTACCTGGAGGATGAAGGAATTGAAACAATTGAATGGCCTTCACGATCCCCTGACTTAAACCCAATAGAACATCTGTGAGACATTATGTTTCGGTCCATTAGGCGCCGCCAGGTTGCTCCTCAGACTGTACAACAGCTCAGGGATGCCCTCATACAGATCTGGGAGGACATGCCGCAAGACACCATCCGTCGTCTCATTAGGAGCATGCCCCGACGTTGTCAAGCATGCATACAAGCTCGTGGGGGCCACACAAGATACTGAAAAGCATTTTGAGTAGCAGAAATTAAGTTTTTGAAAAAATGGACTAGCCTGCCACATCTTCATTTCACTCTGATTTTAGGGTGTCTATACAATTGAGCCCTCTGTAGGCAGAAAACTTTTATTTCCATTAAAAGACTTGGCATCCTTTTGTTCCTAAGACATTGCCCTGTCGTTATTTGTATAGATATCCAACTTCACATTGAGATCTGATGTATCTAATGTGTTTCTTCAAAGTGTTCCTTTAATTTTTGTGAGCAGTGTATATACAGTTTTACATTTGGTCTTGAATCACAGACTTCTGTACTTACATATTCAGCACTGTGACACAGCAGGGGTGGTTTTACCTTTGGGGTCAGGGCTGTTTAACTGGGAAAAAATTCAACGCAAGGGTTTTCATCATCAACACCTGGATCTGCACTGGTTTATGTAATGGGATAGACTGCCAGTCAGAAGTAGACTATAATGACATGGTATTACAAGAACAACACGCTGCCCCAGAGGCGGATGTGTCGAGGATGAGACAGTCAAACACGTTTTGGACCTGTGCACTAGATAAAGCAGTCAGGCTCCAGATCCTACAATGCTTTAGTGTATCTACTCCCTATAAGTGGGATTATGACACCATCCTGAAGGATGAAGTAGGTTAACCGATACCACGTGTGGTCTTCCTGGCCTTCTGGGTGCTAATCTCACGTGTTAAAATAACCTTATGAGATACAAGAGTTAAACTGGTCAAACATGGTACACATCACTCCAGTTAAAATTGGTTTAGTATTCCATCTAAAGTGCAGTGATTAAACACTTTGAAACGGACATTGACAGATATGGTGTCGCAGCAGCAAAAGAACGATGGAAAGGACTGCACGGCTGGTCGGACTTACTTTAATTCTTACTCAACAGCCACTATGTATGTACCTATACTAATAAATTCCTGCTAACTTTTTGTTTGCTATATACAGTATTTGCTCTGTTTTCTCATTCCCGATTTTTAATAACTTAACCTGTTTTGAATCTTTAATAAAAAAAATCTGTTCTTATCAGTTTAATATCTGATACGTCCCCTATCTGGGGACCATATATTAAATTGATTTTTGGAACAGGGAGATGGAATAGGGGCTTGCTCCGTCCACTCCACGCATCGACCTGGTATTGCAGTACTTCCAGGAGCGGTGCACTTTCTCCTTTACTGGTATAAAACAAGACAAGCAGCCTTGGCTGGGGATTGCCTACTATGAGGGAAGGGAAAGAAGCTCTAGCCAGAGCAGGATTGATTGAATTATTTAACTGAATTATTAATTAATTTTAATTTAAAAAAAATCATGCGTGCCTATAGGCAACAGAGTCACGCTGCAGACTGCAAACCTCACGGAACGCCCTTCAGAGCACAACATGGTACACACGCATGTAATGACGCAATTTATCATAACGCCCTTTCCCAGCGTCACTCGTATCACGCCCTCTGCGAGACAGTGTTGACGCGCTCGTTGTACAGAATGCTGTAGTTGTACAAATGACAACAGTTTTCTATCTGGTCAAACATAAATAATTTCCAGTTTCATACTTATGCTATCAAATCATTCTAAACTCTTTCATGATTCCGATATAAAGTACAGTTTTATGTTTATTGTTTTTTTTTTACTATTTTGAATGGTTGTTCATTACGTTTTCCCCTGAAGTGTTACATTATAGTAAAAGTAACAAATCTTATTACTATCCAGTGTTTCAAACGGAATGTGCCTCATGAAACTCATACCTATAGATTTTCAATCTATAAATGTATTTTATATTCCCACTAGCAAATTATACACATGTAAGACAATAATAAAGCTTCATTATTTTTAGAAGGTTTTCAAAAACAGCGCTACATATAAAATTAGTTTTAAAACTGACAAGGAAACATTTTAGGAAACAGTCATTTATTGATTTGATCCATCAACGTTTTCATTACTAAAAGCTGCATGTGTGAAATACTGGATGTCATGTCCATATCAATTGAAAGGCATGTGACAGCCAGTAGATTTTATATAATTTTACATTTTTTAACTTTTCAGTTTGAGACAATCGTGATTGTTCTTAAACCTTTTTTGTGCAACATTTAAGTTGATTGCAAAGACCCAACTTATACCAACATAAACTCAAACTGTCTTTGAGTCGTCGTCTTTGTAAAATATTTTTATAAATATCAAAAACTGTTACAACTACTAATAATAATAATAAATAGTGGATCAGTTACAGTGTGCTTTCAGCAGGGAATTATCCCGAGGTGATCTCATCATTAAACATTTAGTATTTATTGTCTTGTGCATACAGTACAATAATATTGTTATTTACTGTACATGCCTCTCCAGAACAGTAATAATATAATAAAACACAATAAATATATAGAATACAATTTACAGTAGAGATATATATTCAGGTATATTACAAATATTTATACCTCATCTTTTTCTTACAATGTTTCTTATTATGATTGGCTGTTCAGTAACTCTTTAACTAAACACTTTCTTTCAAGCCATACTTGGCGCCATTGGTTCTTTACTATTTGCCAGAAGGGAGGATTAAGAAAAACACTTGTGCAGGAAGGCCGAGTGTGTAATAATCTTAGCAGAATGTCTTCTAGATATCCTGGACAGAAGGCAGCTGGGTGCCAGTAATAGTTTGTGGCATTTACCACCCTCACGTGGGTGCCCTACCAGGATGAGATGCCGCCAGTGAAGATGGACTCCAGACAGCACATGTGAGACATCTCAGGAAGGCATTGGTGAACTTGGCAATAGGCAAACCATGCTGTTCCCTCCTCAATTCATCAGTGATTGTTACTGTACGAAATTTAAACAAGCTCACCATTTACACAGCACCCCATAAAAACAAACCACAGCTTAATACATTCTCTGAAGTCTATGACCTGCTCCTTAAATTTTGGCCATGAAAGGTCAGATTGTCCTGGGACCACTGAGTCAGCAGATAGACCTCTTGTCTGCAAGCCATTTAATCATTGGTGGTGATCAGGCCTATGATGGTGATGTCAGCAGCATTTTTAATAATGGAGCTGGTGTGGCGTCCGGACACACACATTATCATGATATATATACTGTATGTATGTATGTGTGTGTGTGTGTGTGTGTGTGTATGTATGTATGTATATATATATATATATATATATATATATATATATATATATATATATATATATATATATATATATATATATATATATAAACTGCTCAAAAAATTAAAGGAACACTTTGAAAACACATCAGATCTCAATGGGAAAAAGAAATCCTCCTGGATATCTATACTGATATAGACTGGGTAATGTGTTAGGAACGAAAGGATGCCACATCGTTTGATGGAAATGAAAATGATCAACCTACAGAGCCCTGAATTCAAAGACGCCCCAAAAATCAGAGTGAAAACATTATGTGGCAGGCTAGTCCATTTTGCCAAAATTTAATTGCAGCAACTCAAAATTGTACGCAGCACTTTGTATGGCCCCTGTGTTCTTGTATACATGCCTGACAACATCGGTGCATGCTTCTAATGAGATGACAGATGGTGTTATGGGGGATCTCCTCCCAGATCTGGACCAGGGCATCACTGAGCTCCTGGACAGTCTGAGGTGCAACCTGGTGGCATTGGATGGACCAAAACATAATGTCCCAGAGGTGTTCTATTGGATTTAGGTCAGGAAAGTGTGGTGGACAGTCAATGGTATCAATTCCTTCATCCTCCAGGAACTGCCTGCATACTCACCACATGAGGCCAGGAATTGTCATGCACCAGGAGCCACTGTACCAGCATAGGGTCTGACAAAGGGTCCAAGGATTTCATCCTGATACCTAATGGCAGCCAAGGTGCCTTTGTCAAGCCTGTAGCGGTCTGTGTGACCCTCCATGGATATACCTCCCCAGACAATCATTAACCCACCACCACATTGCTCATGCTGAATGATGTTACAGGCAGCAAAATGTTCTCCATGGCTTCTCCAGACCCTTTCACTTCTGTCACGTGCTCAGGGTGAACCTGCTCTCATCTGTAAAAAGCACAGGGCACCAGTGGTGCATCTGCCAATTCTGTATTCTATGGCGAATGCCAATCGAGCTGCATGCTGCTGGGCAGTGAGCTCAGGGCCCATTAGAGGACATGGGGCCCTTGGGTCACCCTCATGAAGTCTTTCTGGTTGTTTGGTCAGAGACATTCACACCAGTGGCCTGCTGGAGGTCATTTTGTAGGGCTCTGGCAGTGCTCATCCTGTTCCTCCTTGCCCAAAGGAGCAGATACTGGTCCTGCTGATGGGTTATGGACCTTCTATGGCCCTCTCCAGCTCTCCTAGAGTAACTGCTTGTCTCCTAGAATCTCCTCCATGCCCTTGAGACTGTGCAGGGAGACACAGCAAACCTTCTGGCAATGACACGTATTGATGTCCCATCCTGGAGAAGTTGGACTACCTGTGCAACCTCTGTAGGGTCCAGGTATCGCCTCATGCTACCAGTAGTGACACTGACTGTAGCCAAATGCAAAACTAGTCAAGAAACAGTCAGAAAAGATGAGGAGGGAAAAATGTGAGTGGCCTCCACCTGTTAAACCATTCCTGTTTTGGGGGTCATCTCATTGTTGCCCCTCTAGTGCATCTGTTGTTAATTTCATTAACACCACAGCAGCTGAAACTGATTAACAACCCCCTCTGCTACTTAACTGACCAGATTAATATCCCATAAGTTTCATTGGCTTTATGCTATACTCTGATTAAAAAGTGTTCCTTTAATTCTTTTGAGCAGTGTGTATATATATATACATGGCATTGTTTCATACAGTAGTTCCCATATTCAGTCCCAGGGGCTGTACATTTTTTCCCCCAACTAATTTTTGCTTTTAATTAGACTCCCTTCTTGAACTTGCAAGCCAACAGTATAGGTTTTGAAAATTAAAGTGATGTATCAAAACACACTGTTATAATTACCACATAGGGGAGTGTAATCTGCGGGGGGCATTTTAGCACCCAAACCCTTCACACAACCACACACACACACATAAGATCCAGGTTCAAATATGAATTTATTTTAAAGAAATAAAGCACACAATCCCAGTTGGGACATCCATCTGTGTCCTCCATCCATTACATTGGTCATTTCAGTAGACAATGAACTATTGAAGCAGGTCAGAAAGCCAGTCCATCCCCACTTTTCTTTACAGTGAATCACTGATCAAATCCACTGAACAAAATGACATCACGGTAGGTTTTTTCCACATGAAAAAAAATAAAACACAAAAATCTAATTCGTCGAACAGCAGCAACTGATGGGAATATTTTTTTTAACCCGTATCTCATCAAGAAAAAAGTTCATGTCCTTCAGGCATTCAAAAGTAAATAAGAAGGTGGACAGGACTTCTTCAGTCTCTTCATCGTCTCCCCTTTGTTCTTATTTTTTAATTGTGTATGTAACTTCATCCTCGTCCATTTCCAGAATTCTTGGCCGGAGGACTATCCCAACAAGTTGGTCTTTGTTGGCATCCAGCCAGTCACAAGCAGTTAGGATGTTTTGGATCAATGAAGACTTTTTTTATGAAAAAGAAAAAAAAATAGTACTTTATTAGGAATATCAATATATTAACTCCACTTTTACCCAAAGAACAATCAAATTGGCTTATGAAATGAACCCACCAATATGACCACAGCATGTCATAGGAATGCTTAGCTCGATTGTTTTCTCTCGCTTTTTGTCTTTACTGCCTGTAGGCATGAGGTGGAGTGAAAAAGAAAAAAATAAACTCCAGTGTACAACCGTAGCAGTTCATCTTCAAGGGAATGTCATGTCCAGTTAGAAACCATTCAGAAAGTGCACAAATAATTCAAAATGACTAAGTGCTCTGTAGTGAAAAAAGCATTCATTTTTATTTACTAATACATTGCTGTAAGACCCATTTCAGTTCAATCTGAACGTCTACTGGAATTGTACTGAAGTGAGTCCCTGAAAGACAAAGAGTCCAATTACCACAGCATTGTCACTTGTGAAGGCCAAATATCATCATTTCAAATAATATGTCATTTAATTGTTCCCAGTTTAGTAAGCATGCTTTAAAAACTGCTGAAACATTCACCCAAACATATTACAATAGAAATGCTACATCTAAAAAGTGATACATAATGGAAAGTGTTTACCTGAAGCAAACAATCACTCCATTCTGGACTGGTTGATTTCTGAATGATATTGAAAAGGAAAAAGAAAGTCATCACCTTTAAGGCATTGGCTGTGCCATAAGAATCATTTCACTACATACCTGAATGACAGGACTGTGCCTTTGTGAGTTACAATTTGCTAACAACTAAATGTAACCATAAATATGCTTAATAAGATTGCACTGGCATAAATAATTCAGTCAACATTTTCATATTCTTTAGTAATGGAAAAGAAGGGTGGGGGAGAGAAGTCCTTACTCTTTCCTATCCTGTCTGGAATTGCTGGAAGCAGAAATAATTGCCATTTAATAAATCAGTTAGAGCACAAGCACACAAAACACTCATTTTTAAGACCACCATTCTCTGCCCCCATAACGCCACTGACACACCACAGGGCTGACGAGAGACACAAGTTACTGACAGCCTCACTGGAGACCTGCTGTGTGACCAGTTGGTCAAAGTCTTTTTGTGAAGTTCTAATATTTAAAATTAGTGTCAGAAAGCTTTTCAACTGATAATTACGAAGCACTGCCCATGGGGCACAGAATGTCCTTCTTCTCGTGTGGAAAGTGAAGACCGAAGTCTTGGCTGGAAGATAAAAAAATTTAGAAATACTGTAAGCTGACAAATTCTTATAACTGATCTTACCTTAAAAAAAACTTGAAAAGTTACACACCTTTAATGCTGGCTTTGCGAAGTAAGAGAAGACACCACCATCTTCTAATTTTTGGCATGTCTTCCTAAAAAATGTAAATTGGGAAATTACAATAAATTCTATGAATAAAAAAGATCACAATATTCAAACAAATATTACACTTAAACCACTGACCTGACTGAAATCAAATGCTCTTCCAGTGGCGATGTAGAGAGCATACTAAATAAAAAAGCAAGTTATTATTTGAAATCAACATTTACATCTTACTACTGGCAGAGTGTCCACAGCTTACCCTGAGCAGTCCAGGCTGTCAGTCTGTGTGTGTAGATTCGATCATATGAAGAAGAGATTAGTAAAGGAGATATCTGTGTGTGTTTTTTGTCTTATACTAGCAACACACATTTATATTTACATTCCCTTCTTCTGTGGTTCTTTCCAGCTACCTGCCATTATTTTAGAGGCAATTTTCCTACAGATAAAATTTGTTTTGTCAAAATTGATTTATATTATATTAATATATATTAAAACAAAGTTGATATGAACTTTGCAGATGGAATATCATTGTAGAACTGGATTAATAATATTTAATTCTGAAAATGTGGCAATTAATAATTTTATCACACAGAATAAAGAATTACTTAACCAAAATGTAGCTGGAGCCTTTCATCACTTTTTATGACAATGATATTCATTTCAGATTACAAGAGTAGAATTATTAGTAATAGAACAGGTAGAGAAATAGTGAACATCAGATCATATAATCTCTAGCAACTTTTAAATGAACAAATAATTTATGAAGGGAGTGACTTTGGCTTCACACATGAGACCACAGCACACCATTACAAATATTTTAGAACCTTGAGGATGTTTTACTGCTGCGCCATTACAAGTTATTTACACAGCTCTTCCAAAATAGCTTAGTGAAAACTATCCATTCATCCATTTTCCAACCCGCTGAATCCGAACACACGGTCACGGGGGTCTGCTGGAGCCAATCCCAGCCAACACAGGGCACAAGGCAGGAACCAATCCCGGGCAGGGTGCCAACCCACCGCAGGACACACACAAACACACCAAGCAGACACTAGGGCCAATTTAGAATCACCAGTCCACCTAACCTGCATGTCTTTGGACTGTGGGAGGAAACTGGAGCGCCCGGAGGAAACCCACGCAGACAGGGGGAGAACATGCAAACTCCACGCAGGGGCAGCGCTACCACTGCGCCACCGTGCCGCCTAGTGAAAACTATTAGGATCAAATTTTTTAAAGAAGAATAGTTCAAATGGGCAGCAGTCATCACTAGGTAACAGAAATAACAGAGTAAATAAGGAACAGTCCTGCTAAAATGCTAATTTTGGGAGATTTGGGCTGAGGTTCAAACTGAGTGAACTGAACATATGAACAAAGATATAAAAAAGAACATTAAAACTTTTGAAAACTGGGACTGAACAGTTGAACAAAGATCAAGAACAACAAACTTGAACTCAGATGGCAGAGGCTGGGCAGTGACTGGTGCAGTGGGCATGGAGGGCAGAGACTGGGTGGCGACCGGTGCCAAGGGCACAGAGGACAGAGACTGGGTGGTGACCAGTGCTGTGGGCATGGAGGGAAGAGGCTGGATGGCGACCGGTGCCGTGGGCACAGAGGACAGAGACTGGGTGGTGACCAGTGCTGTGGGTATGGAGGGAAGAGGCTGGGTGGTGACTGGTGCCATGGGCATGGAGGGCAGAGGGAGCACTTTAGGACCTTTGCCACAATCTGACAAGTGCCTGAGGAACTGATCTTTATGAACTACTGTTTTCTGACAATAACAGCAATGGCAGTGGCCTAATCCCTGGCAGTTCAGTGAACACTTGTATATTTTAAAACCTGAAACAGTACAAAGAAAAAAACGGTTAATATTCAGAATTATTTTGCTAAACATTTAAAACTTAATGAAAGAAATTCAGATAATCCTTAAATTTAATAGAGGTAAAACAAGCAAATCCTGTCCTATTATTCTTTTAAACAGAACAAACTAATTAAAGATTCTGTCAATGATGCTTTTAAAATTGTATGAAAATATAGTATATGTTGCCTGTCAATTGTAGGAAATGTAATTCCACACTTACATTCTGAAAAATTAAAGTATTTGTAATATGATCTTTGTCATATTCTACAAAATATTTTAAAAGAGAAAATTGTTAATACGCAGTCATGAATTAATTAATCTTAAATTATTCAAAGCTAGCTTTTCAAAAGGTTAAAAAGTACACAGTATACTATTTTGTCAAATAAAATCATGTTGTTAAGGTGAATATCTAGCTGCATTATAGTGTATTAAAAGTGTCAATTAATCAAATTTTACAAGTTATAAGATATATTCTAGAGCTCTTCACATCCCTCCATGAACAACTACTGTCCTGCTGTGGCTCTGTAAGTGGCTGATGAGGCCTGCAGAATCTGATCTTTTATAGCAAAACAGACAAGCAAACTCCTGAGCACCAAACACAACTGGAGGTTCCTCTGTGGTCTTCAATATACTTATGTGTCTCTGGTGAATATTAAATAGATATAAAGTTCTTAAAACTGACAAACATGCACGAGGACAATCACTTCACTTTATTTCAATTGAAAAAAATCTTCAAAAGCAGTATTTTTGAAGAATGCAGGAGAGGTGGGCATGAAACATTTAATATTGATTTAAGAGTTCAAACAAACTGTACTATCATTGAAAGAACTTTATAAAATAAATAAATAATAATAATAATAATAATAATAATAACAACATGATTCTATCCTGGCCGTTCTTTTCCTCATTATTGTCTACAATCTAATTTGAACTTTCTTGAACTGAAGGAAATTGAATATTGCATTCACACTTGCCCTTTGTTTGTAGCTACTTATATGTACTGTAAATATATATACAGAACTATGAAAAAAGATCATCTAAAGTGACCCAAGTATATTCAAACTTCAGACTACCAACATTACTATAATTGAAAAACCAGTATATCCACTATTAACTGTGTTTGTCTTAGAAAATTATGCAAACCACAAGCTTTCTGTGGAACATTACCTTATAATGGCTCAATCTCTCTGTGTTGTCTTTCTGAAATATATTTTGGTATCTAAAATACCAGGTTACTGGTTACTGGTTTTGCTTCTGATTAACTTGCATATACGTGATATACAGGACAAATGATGAATGATATTCTGGCAATTATAAGTACTTAATCACAGTCACTTATATTTGATTACAGTCCGTTACACTGCGCTATGGTTAATTATACTCAACAACGGTCAATTGCATATTATAACAATTGTTATAAAAAATTATTGACTGCTGAATCCGTCGATTTACTACTCAGAATCGAGTATTCGGATTAGCCCTGTAACAATTAGCTACACAAACCATCCTGTTTGTTGTTTAACTGTTAATACTTTCTTAGAGCGCTTAGTACTGCACGGAACCTGAAAGTTGATTCAACATCTTTATTACACTGTGGTATAAGTTGTACCCTAGCAGTAAAGTATAATATTACCTAATACTAGTACAACTTGCAACAAACTCACTGCCATCCTAATTTCCAACACAAACTACACTTCTTTCCTCGAAAAGCTTTCAGAAAGATTTATTCTAAGTCCACCATTCCTCCGGACTCCGACAAAAACAATGATGACGTCTTGAAACTGACATCAGAGGGCGTTCTGTGATATGAAGGGCGTTCCGTGTCTAAATTCCTAGGTATTGCAGGCTGCAGTAGTGATGTGTCGCTCGCGAACGAGCCGGCTCTAAGAGCCGATGCTTTGAAGCGAACGAGAGGAGCCGAAGCCCACCGAGAAGAGCCGAAGCTTGCTGAAAATCCATTTGGCAGGGGCGGGACTGTATTTATATGGGCACACAGAACATTGGCTCATAATGCCGGCTCGTTCACGAACGACTTATCGGAATAGGATCGTACCATTATGTGAAGGAAGGAAGGGGGACAGACGCTCCGAAGACAGCGAGTGTTGGTACAAGCCAGGTACACAGAGCAACACTGTCGCTCTGTGTACCTGTTGCTGCGACAGACGAGGAGCCAGATTTAAATGCAAGCGCATCGTGAAGAAAAAAATAAGAGTGAAGAAATGAGATAAAGCCGAAAAAGAAGCAGTATCTGTCTGCATTTCAGTGATACTGGGGACTGCAAAGCTAAGTGCAGAATTTGTAATATGAAAATATCCGTTACAGCAGGGTCAAAAACAAACCTGCACAGACATATAAGAACCAAGGGCACAGAGGACAGAGACTGGGTGGTGACCAGTGCTGTGCGCATGGAGGGAAGAGCACCAGTCACCACCCAGTCTCTGTCCTCCGTGCCCACGGCACTAGTCGCCACCCAGTCTCTGCCCTCTGTGCCCACGGCACTGGTCGCCACCCAGTCTCTGCCCTCCGTGCCCACTGCACCAGTCACTGCCAAGCCTCTGCCATCTGAGTTCAAGTTCGTTGTTCTTGATCTTTGTTCAACTGTTCAGTCCCAGTTTTCAAAAATTTTAATGTTCTTTTTTATATCTTTGTTCATATGTTCAGTTCACTCAGTTTGAACCTCAGCCCAAATCTCCCAAAATTAGCATTTTAGCAGGACTGTTCCTTATTTACTCTGTTATTTCTGTTACCTAGTGATGACTGCTGCCCATTTGAACTATTCTTCTTTAAAAAATTTGATCCTAATAGTTTTCACTAGGTGGCACAGTGGCGCAGTGGTAGCGCTGCCCCTGCGTGGAGTTTGCATGTTCTCCCCGTGTCTGCGTGGGTTTCCTCCCACAGTCCAAAGACATGCAGGTTAGGTGGATTGGTGATTCTAAATTGGCCCTAGTGTGTGCTTGGTGTGTGGGTGTGTGTCCTGCGGTGGGTTGGCACCCTGCCCGGGATTGGTTCCTGCCTTGTGCCCTGTGCTGGCTGGGATTGGCTCCAGCAGACCCCCGTGACCGTGTGTTCGGATTCAGCGGGTTGGAAAATGGATGAATGGATAGTTTTCACTAAGCTATTTTGGAAGAGCTGTGTAAATAATTCATAACGGCACAGCAGTAAAACATCCTCAAGGTTCTAAAATATTTGTAATGGTGTGCTGTGGTCTCATGTGTGAAGCCAAAGTCACTCCCTTCATAAATTATTTGTTCATTATTTTATACAACCCCATCAATGTATAATATGCCAATAACAATAGGATTTTTTTCCCTTTATTTCTTATGGGAAAAATTAGTTTGGTATACGTCCTGTTTTGTATAAGTCAAAGGATCTGGAACGGATTAAGGACGTATACCGAGGTATTTCAAAGCCTTCCATAGTGTGTACACCAAGGATATAATCAAAATGTAGGCAGCAGTGAAGTTTAATCGTATTGTTTAGTACGCCACTCCAGTCTTTGTATAGAGTAAGCTTTGTACTCACATGCACAGCCAGCTTATGAAATATTATTTCACTTATAATTCATATTTCTACTTATTAGTTTGATGCACTGTTGTTTCTCCTTTTTTATTGCTTTTTCTGTGCTCTGATGTGCCATTTCAGTCTGTGAGAAAGTATTTCTTGGGCTCTCCCAGAAGAAAACGCTGACAATATTCAATATGGATTGGTTTCTTGTTCTAAAATACTATTAGTTTAAAGTTAGGAAATGTGTTACCGTACCCAGGCATTGCGAAGACCTCAGCGGCTACACCCTGGACACACTGCTATGCTGCTCCACACTGGGACTCGTGAATTGTGGCCCTCCATAACCGTCCAACTGAGAGCCCCTCGGTCACACTGAGACTGGTTGGGTGCTAGAGAGCGCCGGTAACCCAAGCACCGCTGCTTCATTTAGTTGGGGTCTGCTGCCAAAGCCGCCTGTGCTCATCCATTCTTTAATGTCAGCTTAGTATAAAATCATCTTTTGTTGTGGTGTAGCTTTCAGGCAGCACTTTTAGTCCATCTCAGTGCCTGTCCCAGCACTGTAGAGCTATCACACAGCTGAAGATATAGATAATAAAACAACAATACAAATAAATTAATGAATTAAACCAATTAGAACAATGTATACTGAAATACTTCATTTCTACTTATAAAAGTGTTACTTCAGCTTAGCTTATCATTAAAGCCCTACACAGAGGAGAAAACAATTGCAACAATGAGGTAATATGGATCATCTCTGTTAAATATTGTTCTGGCTGAAAAGATGAATATGAGACCTAAGTACAGAATGTCAGCTTTTATTTCTGAGTAACGTTTACGTGCACCATAAACAATATTGTGGACATCATCTGTGCTCAGGCCCAGAATTTTAGCTGAGCAGAAGCACCGAGACAAAAGTAACGTTGGTTCCAGTTTGTATTTGGTCGCATGCCCCTTACATGCAGTGACCCCATCACCAGACTCCTGATGACTTCATCTGGCCTGCTCTGCCACCCCATTCTGGCAGCCTCGTTCGGTGGGCACATGTTTGGGGACTTTTTGGACTTCACCTCTTCAGTAGGTTCACTGTTGGTTTCTGTGAAGTTTCCACAATTTCTTTCTGATGAACTCCTTGGTTAGGGCTGGGCAGTATGGTTCAGTTTGTTGTCTTGCTCTTTTATGAACCATCATCCAAGGAATTTGGAGGACATGTTTGGATTTGTGAAGATGTTTCTGTGCATATCAGAATTCATCCTGCTGCTGCCACCATCACTAACACCAAGTCAGCTAACTCCAGTACCTGCTATGCATGTCCAAGCCATTGTGCAGACTCCTCCATGCTCCTCAGATGGACTGATGTGCTAGGGTGTGCATCTGCAGACCCTCTCTTTTCCCTTCCTATCCCTCTAGTAAAGGTTAATCTTTACCTCATCTGTACCTAAAAGTGCTCTAGAACCCTCCAGGCTCATCTTTGTACTTCTCTGTGAATTCTAGATTGGCTTTCCTGTTTTTGGTGATCATGAGAGGTTTGCATCCTGCAGTGCCGTCTTAACAGCATTAGATGGCCCCTGGGCAAAACAGTGCACTGAGGTCTCTACCTACACATCCACTCACAGGAATAAAAATGTAAATGATCAATAAAATTAAACATATTTAATGTACAGGGTGGTTCAGATCTAATTAAGCACGTCCAGATTGTCTGGATGACTTTGATTTATGTGGGGACAATTCCAGTTCGGCACGAAGACGATTCTTCATGTTGTCAGTTCGCACACTTCTTGATGGTCCGGGATTTTTCGGGTGATTTTCTATGTAATAAACTTAAGTTATAGCGTAATAAAAATTGCATAATTAGATCTGGACCACCCTATATTGCTACTTCCATCAAAATCAGTGTTAAAACGTTACAAAAATGCCCGTTTACGATTAATAAGTGAAATAAACATGAAAACAAGAACATGACAAGAGAGAAACTTTAGTAGAAACATCCTGTAATGGAAAAAATTACAAATATAATAGAAAATAGAAGGTTTTACCAGAATTTCCGTCTTTGATTCTAACACAGTAATTTAAAAAGAAATGCTTTTAATACATTCGTACTAGGTTTGAAATTTGGAGTTTTTTTCCTTAGAAGTTCTGATTTGTTTTGTTGCAGTGATGCATTTTAAATTTGCCACAGAGGCTCGGCTCGGCTCGGCATCCGCATGGTGCCCAGTAGTGCCGACGTCTGTAGTTCATAGAGGATGGTGGTAACGGGCAGGACAGCTAGGCTCCGATGAAGCCATTTGCTGTTTTTTTTTTTTCAATCGCACCATTGAAAAGGTTCTTCTTGGGTTAGTTTCTCATGGCTTGGTGCTTACTATCAGGTCCGGAGTGAATAACATAACATGATTTTTGTAACACTGCTATTGTTAAATTCTGAAACTGTCTCCCGTGGCTCAGTGTAACACCAGGACTATTCTCATTAATGCCTCCTTTTGCAGATTGTATGGGGTGATGGCCATTGGTAGGAGTCTAGACCGATCTGGAAGATTTGTTTGACAAGTCCTGTTAGTTAATCCACATCTTAGCACAGTTTTGGTGGTTTTATTCCACAACTGACTAGTCATTTTGTCACTGAAATGTCAATCATCCAGGCTTTGTCCAGCTGTTTTTGACTTCTCTCAGGGGTTAATCTCCCAACAATGGTTTAGTTTGCTTACTTTCAGGGCAAGGGTTGAACCGTACTCTCAACTCTTGGAAGTGTTTTGTTGGATTGATTTTTGCACTGCTTCTGTTCATAGCTTTGCTGCCAGGGCTCGGCGTTGTACTCACATTGTGCCTAAGAATGCTTCCTTCTGTAATTCATATGGAGTGAAGGTAATTGGGAGGGCGTCTGGATGAGTCTGGACTTTTATTTTCACCTCAGTCTCAGTGATTTTTATTCTCCATCTGGCTCATCTCAGATCTCCTTGAATTTAACTCGCTCCTTGTAAGCCAGCCATGGGTCAGCTCTTGTTCTACATGGAGCTGGAGCAGGAGGTCTGCATATTTTTCACTATATTTGTGGTCTTTCCAGTTGCTCTTCCTCTTCTGTTTGTCAATTCTTTGGTATTCTTGCTTTCACTGTCTAGCACTGCTGCTGTCTGTGCACATGGTGTGGTGGCTTTGTTTCTTCTGAATGTTTGGCAAACTTAATAATTGATGTTGCTTTTGGTTTCTTGGCTTCATGTTGAAGTATGTGATGGTCTGTACCTTCAGTTACCCCCAGATATTTGTAGGTCTCTTCTAGGCTGAGATTTCTGATAATACAGGGAGGGGCATAAAGATCTTCCCCATTTTGCGGGAGAACCGTGTGAGCTGCAGTGGGGGTGGAGAGGTGGGGTAGGTCTCATTGGGTAAGATACAGTAGGCTCTGCCATTTTCAGTCCCCATCATGAGCTGGACTGGTGAACATCAAGTGTAGTACGAGAACAACTGTTCTGTGATAGTGACGCAGACAGAACATTCTGTACACGCTTCGTGCTCGGTCAAAATGCATTTGTACCGGATCGGAAAACGATTTTGCTATGGATTTCTGATCTTTGAGCAACTGGGTCCACACTGAAAAGCAAATCCCCTGGCAGACCAAGGACCGTCACAATGCCAGAAAATGTGGAAGCAGTAAGAGCATCCATTCAGCCATTGCCAAGGCGTTCCACTCATTCCACCCATGGTACTAGGGATATCAAGTCGCCATTTTAGGAGGCCGATTTCAAACTGTATTCTTAAAAAATAAGTGAGAGAGATCATGCCCACCACAGAGCCCTAAGCGTGGAAATTCTTGAACGAGTTCCTGCTGCAGCTGTTCTTCTGAGTAGCGATGAGGCTCACTTCCATATCAGTGGAGCCGTAAACAAGGAACAATGACCGCCATTTGTCTGATATTTTTAAAACCCATTAAAACAAAATGGTTTTTATGTAGTTTTCAGAAATATATACAATTTTTTATACCCCTTCAAAATGTGGGAGATCTTTATGCCCCACCCTGTATGTTCCTCATCCAATTTGTTGTTTTTGCTGTTACTGGTTTGCCTTGGCACACTTACCCAGCCTGAATGTCATCTGGATGTCTTGTGAGAATTTCTTTACCAAGTGAAGCTATTCTGGTTACTGGGTCTGAATAGCTTCAAATCATCAACAAAACAGGATCTGTGTGGCAGTCTATGGGATTGGCTGATTTCGGGTGCCCGTTATCAAATCCTTGGCTGAAGTTACGGAGAAGAGTGCTTAGTGAATTTTAATGTTAGGCAGAGCAGGAGTGGTGAAATGAGTCATCCTGGGATTGTCTATTCTCCATTGTGAGTTCTTGTGTGCTTCTTAAGACTGCTACTCATGGAGAATTGTTTGCCACATTCAGAGCAGAAATATGGCTTTTCTCCAGTATGAATTCTAGTGTGGTTCTGAAGTGTTCCACTTCTAGCAAACGTTTTACCACATTCTGAACAGCAATATGGCTTCTCTCCAGTGTGAGTTCTTGTATGGATCCGGAGAGCTCCACTGTTAGTGAAGTGTCTACCACATTCAGAGCAACAATATGGCTTCTCTCCAGTGTGAATTCTTGCATGTTTATAAAGACTGCCACTGGCAGAAAACTGTTTACCACATTCAGAACAGCAGTATGGTTTCTCTCCAGTGTGACTTCTTCTGTGGATCTGAAGACCACTGTATTGAGAAAACAGTTTGCCACAGTCAGAGCAGGAATATGGCTTCTCTCCAGTGTGAGTTCTTATGTGTAACTGACGACTGCTAGTGGTGTAGAATCGTTTGCCACATATAGGGCAGCGATATGGCTTCTCTCCAGTGTGAATTCTTGTATGGACCTTAAGTTGGCTTTTGTAGGAGAACTGTTTCCCACATTCAGAACAGGGGTAGAGATTCAGTCTTGTACAGTTCTGCTGATCATCTTCACTCTGCTGCTGTTCAACTTTTACTGTGTCAGTTTTTATTTGTGTGACAGTAGGCACAGAATTATACTGCAAAGTGGCCAGTGTTAAAGTTCTTGATTCAGCTGTCAATGTCTTCACTTTTTTACTCTGCCGTACTTTGCACTGTAACGACGACTGAGGAAGTGATGATAGTCTGATGCAATCATTGTCCTGAGAACCTGCAGAAATGTGTCAAAGAGATTTGACAAAAAGCGATTATTTAGTTTAGAATGACAATCCAATCTTCTCATTTTATTAGTAACAGATTAAATCTTATTGCTTCATATGTTAATTTGATCATCATTAATGGCAAGCAACACTTCGCCTGAAAATCATTGAGATGTTGGAGACACCTCTGTCCTCATTACCTTTTTCAGTTAAAGACATAATTAATGTCGGACAGATAGCCAAACAAGATGAAAACCAACCCTTGACATTAAAAACCTTTCGGCCCTGAAATCTATTTGTACATAAATATGCAGCCGTTTTTGTAAAGCACAGGTGTGCTACTGTTAGTGCAGACTGGAGAGACTGGCATACAGTCTGCGAAACACTGAAGTGAAAATGGACGCTTCCAGACTGTGCGCACCAAATAGTAAGTAGCTCCACTTTCAATTTTATTTTCTCATGATGATGGAAGTATTTGGAAGCTATTGTGTAATAATAGAGATATTTTTTTTATTATTATTTTTGAGCTTCCTAGACACCCCAAAGGTAGAATATCTCACACAATAAGTTTTCCCATAAAATCAGAGAATCCAGGGCCGAACGGGTTATGTCCTTTCAACTTAAATAAATGCTTGGTCAAGTTATGGGAATTATCTGGCAAAAGTAAGCAAAAGAGCAAGACTGCACCTTAAGCCATTAAACTTGATACATTTTGCTTTATCTACTACAACTTCTCACTACAAGAAACTGAATCAAGTACTACGTATTTTGGTAAGTAATATGCAGACTAGTGAGGAGCAAACTCTGTTGAATTTGCTTCAGCTCGAGTCTGTTGAAATCATGAAAATGTTCAGGAACATCACTGGACTTGTCGAAATTCACTGAAGTCAATCGGAAAGGAGGAAAATGGACTAGTGTGAAGTGGATTGTAAGAATACAATGGTCTTTGAAGTGCTCCTGACAGCTAGAAAAACATTTGCCAACTTCGTCGCACTGATTACTGTGGCAAAACATGTGACCCGAACTGCGTCACCATGGCATCTTGAGATAAAATTAATAGAATTAAATGTCTGAATCAGGGCTGTGGAGTCGAAGTCAATTTGGGGTACCTGGAGTCAGGGTCAGAGTCGGCAAAAATGTACCACCTCCGACTCCTAATAAATTTAAATTGTAATGAAAAAAAATACAGTACGTTCAAATGTCCAATTTCACAAACAATAGTAATAATTATGTACTTCTCTGATGTAAGAATAAAGCCCAGTGCATAGTTGTGTTACTACTTGTGTGCAGTTCACCCGAGCTATTATAGAACCTGACATTCACATATTGTAATCTAGATTATGGTACACTACAAAAAGTGTTTTCATTTTATTTCAGATATAATGTGTTTAAAAAGTTCATTTGAGTGTACACAAGTGTAATGATGTAGGTGGAGGCGTGTGCCATGGCCTGATGTGTGTTCTTGTCTTTTGTTTAAACTAGCCAATACGCTAGAGAGTCAGCTTCCTAGCCAGTAGTTCTGTGGTTAAATGGCGTGTACGTGGCCTTCCTTCAATTAACACGGAAAATACATTAGCATATTAAATACAGAGGAGTCGGAGTTGGGTAGTCGTAGTCAGAAGCACCGGAAACGAAGGAGTCGGAGTTGAAGGATTTATCTACCGACTTCACAGCCCTGGTCTGAAAAGTAACATTTCTTGTAGACATGAAGCATGAATTCACTAAGGCTCGTCTTCCACAGACTCCATAGCTAAGTATTCACCTTTCTTGAACCAAACAGTAGAGTTTTTGATTCACCCTGATGCTTTTGCTTGTTCGCTGCCACGGCTACCAAGTAAGTGCAATACTAAAGTGTGTGGATTCCATGTCATACTATTAAAGGGGTAGGTTCATGTATTACGTAAAAGGTCCCATACAAGAAGACTTTACTTTTACCTTTAAGAGAAAAGCCAAACAAAATGACCCCTGTTATTGGCTAACTAACTAAAAAGATTACAATATGCAAGCTTTCGAGGCAACTCAGGCCCCTTCTTCAGGATGGATGGATGGATGGATAGATAGATAGATAGATAGATAGATAGATAGATAGATAGATAGATAGATAGATAGATAGATACTTTATTAATCCCAAGGGGAAATTCACAAATCCCAAGGGGAAATTACAATTAATTAATCAATTACAAATTACAAAATGTAATCAATTACAAACTGCCTGAAGAGAAGGCCTGAGTTGCCTCGAAAGCTCGCATATTGTAATCTTTCTAGTTACCCAATTAAAGGGGTCATCTTGTTTAACTTTTCACTACATTCAAAATGGCTAACTTGGTATAACAACCTAGTAGTACAGACATACAAGACACCGAAATGTATCGCTACTACAGGGAACTGAAGACCCGGTACATTAATGAAAAGCAAAAAGGAAAATCTTATCCCGAAAGGCATCATGATAAGGAATCCAACCATACCCACTTATAATAATCTTAGCCTGGAGGGTCTATTAATTTTTTGCATTTAAGATGTCTCGCTTAAAGGTATTCCAGTGTGGTTCTTTGTCCGAGTGTGTATATAAACACAGGGAACTCCAGTTTCTGTATTACATCTTGTCTGAAGAAGGGCCCTGAGATGCCTTGAAAGCCTGTATATTGTAATCTTTTTAGTTAGCCAATAAAAGGTGTCATTTGACTTGACTTCTCCCTTAGGACTAAGAAAGTTTATTTAATCTGATCCAGCTAACAATGTAACTTGTAAGGTAGAAAATGTGAATGCTAAAGTGTGGGCTGCAGCTGACAGTGTGCTCCCTTTGAAAAATTGTTAAAAAAAAAATCCGCCAAAACTAAAATATCTTGGAAGACTCTGAGAGCGTCTAACTAAAGAAAGAAATGCCAGAGAGCTGAGCGTAAATGGAGGAAAATCAAATTAACAGTCCTCTCTATGAGATAATGAAGACATACAGTGGTGTGAAAAACTATTTGCCCCCTTCCTGATTTCTTATTCTTTTGCATGTTTGTCACACAAAATGTTTCTGATCATCAAACACATTTAACCATTAGTCAAATATAACACAAGTAAACACAAAATGCAGTTTTTAAATGATGGTTTTATTATTTAGGGAGAAAAAAAATCCAAACCTACATGGCCCTGTGTGAAAAAGTAATTCCCCCCTTGTTAAAAAATAACCAAACTGTGGTGTATCACACCTGAGTTCAATTTCCGTAGCCACCCCCAGGCCTGATTACTGCCACACCTGTTTCAATCAAGAAATCACTTAAATAGGAGCTGCCTGACACAGAGAAGTAGACCAAAAGCACCTCAAAAGCTGGACATCATGCCAAGATCCAAAGAAATTCAGGAACAAATGAGAACAGAAGTAATTGAGATCTGTCAGTCTGGTAAAGGTTATCAAGCCATTTCTAAAGCTTTGGGACTCCAGCAAACCACAGTGAGAGCCATTATACACAAATGGCAAAAACATGGAACAGTGGTGAACCTTCCCAGGAGTGGCCGGCCGACCAAAACTACCCCAAGAGCGCAGAGACGACTCATCCGAGAGGTCACAAAAGACCCCAGGACAACGTCTAAAGAACTGCAGGCCTCACTTGCCTCAATTAAGGTCAGTGTTCACGACTCCACCATAAGAAAGAGACTGGGCAAAAACGGCCTGCATGGCAGATTTCCAAGACGCAAACCACTGTTAAGCAAGAACATTAGGGCTCGTCTCAATTTTGCTAAGAAACATCTCAATGATTGC
This sequence comes from Polypterus senegalus, assembly GCF_016835505.1. Lineage (NCBI taxonomy): Eukaryota > Metazoa > Chordata > Cladistia > Polypteriformes > Polypteridae > Polypterus > Polypterus senegalus. Next base: position 156,291,808 of record NC_053161.1, read on the forward strand.
CAAGACTTTTGGGAAAATACCTTGTGGACTGATGAGACAAAAGTTGAACTTTTTGGAAGGCAAATGTCCCTACATCTGGCGAAAAAGAACACAGCATTTCAAAAAAGAACATCATACCAACAGTAAAATATGGTGCTGGTAGTGTGATGGTCTGGGGTTGTTTTGCTGCTTCAGGACCTGGAAGGCTTGCTGTGATAGACGGAACCATGAATTCTACTGTCTACCAAAAATCCTGAAGGAGAATGTCCGCCATCTGTTCGTCAACTCAAGCTGAAGCGATCTTGGGTGCTGCAACAGGACAATGACCCAAAACACACCAGCAAATCCACCTCTGAATGGCTGAAGAAAACAAAATGAAGACTTTGGAGTGGCCTAGTCAAAGTCCTGACCTGAATCCAATTGAGGTGCTATGGCATGACCTTAAAAAGGCGGTTCATGCTAGAAAACCCTCAAATAAAGCTGAATTACAACAATTCTGCAAAGATGAGTGGGCCAAAATTCCTCCAGAGCGCTGTAAAAGACTCATTGCAAGTTATCGCTAACGCTTGATTGCAGTTATTGCTGCTAAGGGTGGCCCAACCAGTTATTAGGTTCAGGGGGCAATTACTTTTTCACACAGGGCCATGTAGGTTTGGATTTTTTCTCCCTAAATAATAAAAACCATCATTTAAAAACTGCATTTTGTGTTTACTTGTGTTATATTTGACTAATGGTTAAATGTGTTTGATGATCAGAAACATTTTGTGTGACAAACATGCAAAAGAATAAGAAATCAGGAAGGGGGCAAATCGTTTTTCACACCACTGTAGATAGACAGACAGACAGACTACTTTCTTAATCCCAGGGGGATTTTCACATTCTCCAGCAGCAGCATACTGATAAAAACAATATTATTTAAAGAGCAATAAAAGCGCAGTGCAAGTTAAAAAAATACAAGTTGGAGGGGGTGAGGCAGGTATAATAGACACAGTAATAGATGCCCAATAAATCAGGCACTCATCCATGTGGGACCAACTTAGCATTGCTAATTTACCTCAGACACACATTTGGATATGGGAGGAAAACCGCATAAGAATATATTCGTCTAAACTGCCTTTAATGGGTATGTTTTTACTTTCCCAAGAAAGTGGCGGTCCTTCCATAATCCTCCTACCAATAAAAATGGAGCATAATATATGTGTAATGTATAATTTTAGTAGCATCCTTTATACAAGCACTGTATCCTGCATTGCAGCTTCATGTTGTGTGACAGTACATGCTGCACCTGTGCTGGGGCCCATTGTCTTCTCGTTTGAATTGACTTCTCCATAAAGTCTTTAGTTTATTGTATAGGTCTGTTTGCAGATAACAACTTAACAAAAAAAGAAGCAATTGTTAGATGAACACAGCAAAAAGGATTCTATTAAAATCCGACCCCATTTACTCATGAAGCACATCTTATACACATTCTGTCCATTTATATTGGGAGAAGGATGCTAAGGATAGAGCTGCCAGGCAAGAGGAAAAGAAGGCCTAAGAGAAGGTTTATGGATGTGATAAGAGAGGACATGAAGGTGACGAAAATGACAGAGCAAGATGATGAGGACAGAAAGATATGGAAGAAAATGATCCACTGTGGCAACCCCTAACGGGAGCAGCCGAAAGAAGAAGAAGAAGAAGAAGAATTGACACACAGTCTTCTTAATGCTTATTAAGACTAGCTTTTAAAAATGATAGAGAGACAAATTTTTAATACTAATTTAGATACTCTGAACGTCATATGAGATAAAAGATCTGTTTCTAGTTCCATTTTTCCATGACCCTTTTTCAGAATGTGGTTGACCTGGGCCAGCAGATTTCAAATCATCCTCAATATGTTTGTGTATGAATATTGAAGGATGATTGGAAGTGAAGGTCTGTGATACGCTTTGCATATTTGCAGCTGGAAATCCACAAGAGGAGGAAATGCATCACGTACATTAAAACAGTTTTTTATTCCAAACCTTTCGACTCCTATCTGGAGTCACAAGAGCCTTGGGTTCCTGTAAGTCTAATCGTTTCTTCTGATGATGACTCCTGAAAGGAGTTGAAAGCTTAGGAATATAAAAGTTTTTTAAGATACGTGACGCATTTCTTCCCTTTGTAGATTTGATGGATGATTATATATACTGTATATTTGTTTCATCATTATGTTCTGTGTTTGATTAATTTACTCTCCCTAATACTATACTTACACTTATTACACAGTGCTTGGAGTTCACAAGTTAAAAGCACACTTAACAAGAATAAACTGAATTTGAATATTTCTTTAATTCTACAGTTAAAGCTAAAGTAAATCAAAAATTATTAATGCTCCTCATTCCTTGCCTTCACCTCAGTGCAGTCACTCTCATACTAATGCGAGGAGGTTGAAATACAAATAAAAAACACAAAGGCTTTGGTTGGATGTCTGAGCAGAAGGTTCATGGAAAACATGGACATTTTCAACTGTTCTTGAGGGAAAATAAAACTCTAATGCCTGACAAAATATTTTTTCAGTTTCTGCTTTATTTGTTAGTTTTATAAGTTGTTGCAGACGACCAGGGACCTTGCCACACCGGGACACCTGGAGAAGGAAAGGACCAGGAGAGGGGCAATATCGTTCCTGGGGCGCAAGAGGGCAGAACCCCTGGATAGCATCCAGGCCACAGATACGGAGCTGGGAAGCTGAACCCTGTGGGGGTCCGAGGCCACCACCAGGGGGCGCCTGGTCAGCTCCGGTGCCTTGGCATACAGCACTTCCACCACAGCAGGAACTGCTACCGGATGTTAATTAGGAAGCACCTGGAGCACTTCCAGGTGCAGTATAAAGGGGGCCGCCTCACTCCACTTGGGGAGCCGGAGTCAGGTGGTAGTGGACAGAGCTTGCGAGACAGGAGTGGAGGTGGCAGACCGAAAGAAAAGAAAAGAAAGGACTGTGAGCTGAGATATAGTGGTGGCTCGTGTACTGTGTGTTGCATAAAAGAAAATAAATAGTATGTGCTTTGCATCTGGCTGTCTCTGTGTCTGACTGTGTCCAGGCATCTTTCACATTGTGCAATAAAACATTTTTATCCATCACTAAAGGAGCTCAACTAGTGACTCCTTTTCTTTGTCAACAGAGTAGTAGGGTGTTGTACCGTGTTAGCCATTATGGATGCAATGAGAAGTCAAGCAAAATGACACCTGAAGAAGGGGCCTGAGCTGCCGCAAAAGCTTGCATATTGTAATCTGTTCGGTTAGCCAATAAAAGGGGTCATTTTGCCGAAGGAGGTGAAGAAGAGGGGGGAATGTGTCCAGAGGAAAGGGGTGGGGGGTAAAGAGAGTGGGACTGAGGGTAAGAACTTTGAATGTCAGCAGTATGACTGGTAAGGGGAGAGAGTTAGCAGATATGATGGAGAGAAGGAAGGTTGATAAATTGTGCGTGCAAGAGACTAAATGGAAGGGGTGCAAGACCAGGAGGATTGAAGGTGGATTCAAATTGTTCTATCATGGTGTGGATGGGAGGAGAAATGGGGTAGGAGTTATTCTGAAGGAACACTATGTCAAGAGTGTTTTAAAGGTGAAAAGAGTGTCAGGCAGAGTAATGATTATGAAGCTGGAAATTGGAGGTGTGATGATGAATGTTGTTAGTGCACATGCACCGCAAGTTGGGTGTGCAATGGATGAGAAAGAAGATTTTTGGAGTGAGTTGGAGAAAGTGATGAACAGTGTACCCAAGGGACAGAAAGTGGTGATTAGAGCGGATTTCAAGGGGCATGTTGGTGAAGGGAACAGTGGAGATGAGGAGGTGATGGGTAGGTATGGTGTCAAGGAGAGGAATGAAGAAGGTCAGAGGATAGTGGATTTGCCAAAAGGATGGACATGGCTGGGGTTAATACGTATTTTAAGAAGAGGGAGGAACATAGGGTTATGTACAAGAGTGGAGGAAGATGCACACAGGTAGTGTACCTCCTATGCAGAAGAGTTGATCTGAAGGAGAATGAAGAATGCAAAGTGGTGGCAGGGGAAAGTGTAGTTAAGCAGCATAGGAAGGTGGTCTGTAGGATGATTTTGGAGAGAAAGAGAGTGAGGGCAGAGCCAAGGATCAAATGGTGGAAGTTGAAAAAGGAAGACTGCAAGGTTGAGGGAGGAGGTGAGACAGGCACTGGGTGGTAGTGAGGGGTTACCAGACAGCTGGAAAACTACAGCAGATGTAGTAAGGGTGACAGCAAGAAGGGTGCTTGGCGTGACATCTGGAAAGAGGAAGGAGGAAAACGAAACCTGGTGGTGGAATAAGGAAATACAGGAGAGTATACAGAGGAAGAGGATGGCAAAGAAGTGGGATAGTCAGAGAGATGCAGAAAGTAGACAAGAGTACAAGGAGATAAGGCGCAAGGTGAAGAGAGAGGTGGCGAAGTTTAAAGAAAAGACGTATGACGAGTTGTATGAGAGGTTGGACACTAAGGAGGGAGAAAAGGACCTGAGGGACTGAGCTGGGAAAGATGTGCAGCAGGTTACGGTGATAAAGGATAAAGATGGAAACATACTAACAAGCCAGGAGAATGTGTTGAGCAGATGGAACAAGTACTTTAAGAGGCATATGAATGAAGAGAATGAGAGAGAGAAGAGGTTGGATGATGTGGAGATAGTGAATCAGGAAGTGCAATGGATTAGCAAGGAGGAAGTAAGGACAGCTATGAAGAGGATGAAAAATGGAAAACCTGTTGGTCCACATGACATACCTGTAGATGCATGGAGGTGTTTAGGAGAAATGGCAGTGGAGTTTTTAACCAGATTGTTTAATGAAATCTTGGAAAGTGAGAGGATGCCTGAGGAGTGGAGAAGAAGTGTACTGGTGCCGATATTTAAGAATAAGGGGGATGTGCAGGACTGCCATAACTAGAGGGGAATAAAATTGATGAGCAACAGCATGAAGTTATGGGAAAGAGTAGTGGAAGCTAGGTTAAGAAGTGAGGTGATGATTAGTGAACAGCAGGATGGTTTCATGCCAAGAAAGAGCACCACAGATGCGATGTTTGCTCTGAGGATGTTGATGGAGAAGTTTAGAGAAGGCCAGAAGGAGTTGCATTTTGTGGACCTGGAGAAAGCATATGACAGGGTGCCTCAAGAGGAGCTGTGGTATTGTATGAGGAAGTCAGGAGTGGCAGAGAAGTATGTAAGAGTCGTTCAGGATATGTACAAGGGAAGTGTGACAGTGGTGAGATCTGTGGTAGGAGTGATGGATGCATTCAACTTGGAGGTGGGATTACATCAGGGATCGGCTCTGAGCCCTTTCTTATTTGCAATGGTGATGGACAGGTTGACAGACAAGATTAGACAGAATTTGCTGATGACATTGTGATCTGTAGCGATAGTAGGGAGCAGGTTGCGGAGACTCTGGAGAGGTGGAGATATGCTTAGAGAGGAGAGGAATGAAGGTCAATGGGAACAAGACAGAATACATGTGTGTAAATGAGAGGGAGGCCAGTGGAATGGTAAGGATGCAGGGAGTAGAGTTGGCAAAGGTGGATGAGTTTAAATACTTGGGATCAACAGTACAGAGAGATGGGGATTGTGGAAGAAAGGTGAAAAAGAGTGCAGGCAGGGTGGAATGGGTGGAGATGAGTGTCAGGAGTGATTTGTGACAGACAGGTATCAGCCAAGAGTGAAAGGGAAGGTCTACAGGATGGTAGTGAGATCAGCTATGTTATATGGGTTGGAGAGGGTGGCACTGACCAGAAAGCAGGAGACAGAGCTGGAGGTGGCAGAGTTAAAGATGCTAAGATTTGCACTGGTTGTGACGAGGATGGACAGGATTAGAAATGAGTACATTAGAGGATCAGCTCAAGTTGGATGATTGAGAGACAAAATCAGAGAAGTGAGATTGTGTTGGTTTGGACATGTGCAGATGAGAGATGCTGGGTATATTGGGAGAAGGATGTTAAAGATAGAGCTGCCAGGTAAGAGGAAAAGAGGAAGGCCTAAGAGAAGGTTTATGGCTGTGGTAAAAGAAGACATGCAGGTGATGGGTGTAACAGAACAAGATGCAGAGGACAGAAAGATATGGAAGAAGATGATCCACTGTGGCGACCCCTAACAGGAGCAGCCGAAAGAAGAAGATTTTGTGAACAGAAATACAAAGGAGACTAAGAAATCTGTGAATGATTAAACCACCAGTGTTACCTGACATGCTAGAAATGACAGAATCCATGTTGTGAATTCTGACAGTTCACTTCAGGTTCCCCCATTGCCCCATTGCTAAGGAAGTCACCCAAGTGTCTAGTACTCCACTTGGGGGATTGGGGGGGATGAGATGTTCTTGCACATGACATACTTTCCTCAGCAGTCTCCATTGTGTACTTTAATACAACAGGACTTATTTTTTTTTCTATAGCGTTCTTCAGACTGAGCGCAGATGCCGAGCTCTGTAAACAATTCTCAATTAAAATGCAAGTGCAGATTCTACAAATTACTAAATACAGAACAGGTACACAAATAAATATAGTCTTGTTAAAATTCACAGAGAACAAGGCAGAAACTGATTTAAAAATCTGTAAATGGAAACCGATAACATCTGTCCAGTAATTAATTGATGAATATTGCTATACTCCAGAACACACAGCATTTTACTCAGTCAAGGTAAGCACTTTAGGAAAATACAAAATCTACAAATCAAGCTGGTACTGTATAAAATAACTTGTTTAATTTAAAAATCGCTATTATGTTACTAACCATTTTAAAATGAATTAAACAATCTGTACTTTTTCACCACAGAATTAATAGACCAGAATGTTAAATTTCCAAGTTCAGTGGGAAAGCAGCAGAGCCCCCATGTTGCGTATCCCATCAGCCCCAAGCTCGACACTGAGTTTGACACCTACCTTCTCCTGAAGGACGTGAACCCAATTCTCTCTCAGTTCCCTTCATGTCAGACTGCAGACATTCTGACTTCACTTGGATGGACTGATGACTGCTCAGAGTGAGGCCTGAACCAGTCGCCTCTGGACACACATACTGGGAGACGCACTCCTGTTTAAGGTCTTCTTCTTTCACATTACTTAGAATTTCATTTTTCTGCAGGTCAATGCTATGAGATGTGGGCTCTAAGATTTCTGTAATATCAGTTACCTCAGCTTCACAATCCTCCTCCTTAATTCTGCATAACTCTTGAGGAAGGCATGCAGACTCCCATTCACAGTCCTCTTTCTTAACGTCCACGCGTCTTTTCTCCAAGGGATTCCTGAAGTGAAGGTCCACGTGTCGTGTGCGATTTTCCTTTTTCTCCTTATTACTCCCCTCTTCTGTGTCTGCCTCTTCACACTTATATCCAAACCTAAGGGGCTCGTGTTTAACTGGGCACATCTCTTCCATGATGTATATCAACTACTGGAAGCAGAACTTTCCTTTTTCTTCCTCTGCAGACAGAACAAAGTAGAAAATTGTAGTTTAGAGCTGCATGAGAAAGCAATGAACACATCTGAGTTAACCCTCTCGAGTGTCGAACTCTGGTCCTGGAGGGCCGCAGAGGCTGCAGGTTTTCATTTTAACCCTTTCCTTGATTACTGTCCCGTTTTTGCTGCTGATTAACTTCTTTTGCCTTAATTTTAATAACTTGACTCAGGCCCCTTTGTTAATTGTTTTTCCTTAATTAGCAGCCAAATAATAAGGAGACATAAAACAAGCCACCATCTGACCAGCTCAACAGTGATCCTCACACAATACCTGACAATAAAGAAAGGTGAAGGTCTCGGTAAGGTGGATCTCTCAGGTCACCAAAACATTTTGATGGTGTCCTTAGAAAAAACAGAAAATGAACTGCTGTGGCAGAATGAGAGTAGCAACAAGCCAAGGAATTAAATAACGAGTTTAATTAACAGCAAGAATCGCCTTCTCATTAAGAAAGTGAGTGGAGTGAAATTTAGCTGGTCATCTGTTGGCTCGTTTCACATCTCATTTCTGTTTGGCTGCCATTTAATGAAGAAAAGAATTAATTCAGAGCACTGAATCCTTAAAAACGGGGCTATTAAAATGAAGGGAAAAAGAATTGAATTAGCAGTGAAAACTGGTCACTGATTAGGAAAAGGGTTAGAAGGAAAACCTGCAGCCACTGCGGCCCACCAGGCCTGGGGTTCGACACCACTTCTTGCCTGGACTTTCTCTAATGCATTTATGTGCTGCTCTTTATAATACAGAACCCTAAACTAAATTGGCTCTCCACTTATGGCCCCAAAAGTGTGTTGTTGGTTCAAACTAACTTATACTTCGCACCGAGTTAACCCTATGGCCCATAATACACTTTTCCGTTGCTCCACATACAGTCTGTGGACAGCAGTAAATCTACTAAAAGCCCCAAAACTTTTTCATTATATGAATTTAGAGCTGCAGATCCCTTACAATGTAATTATTTACTTTTGAAATTATGCAAGCCTTAACACTTCACTGTATCTTTCATACATCAGCCCATATCTCAGTCCTGTACAGAATGCAGCTGTGGGACCTTTGCTGGCGTGTCTGTGACCCCCACCCAAGAGAAAATTACCTGAAATTTTACCAACTTGTTATTAACGTTACATTTTCATTCAAATAATTTTAAAAGGCAAATAAGGGCTATGTAGCTATCCTCATGGCACCATGCTGTTAGGGTGTCATAAAGTGTTGGTTTCTGTTCTAAAGTACGGAAGCCGAGAGAGGACGTGCAATATCGTTATTTTTTTATTATCTCCTCGAGATAACATACTAATTTTATCGCGATCTCGAGAAAATTAAACTTAACCTTTGCTCCTGGCATCAGGCTCGCTTAGATTGCGACGCCTATACAGTTGAAGCCTTGCTAACCGTCTTCTTAAAATGACGGACAATTACATTATTTTCTAAACTAAGGCATAAACATATTTCAGCCTGCGTCAGCCCTCGATTGAACAAAGATGTGACGCGCTGATCAATACAGTTCTGCTCTTCTGCCATTTCAAACAGGACGTGGCTTCAATAAGCTAAACATTAAACGTTAGATACAATTATTTCATAATTTCGAGAAAACAAGACCTTTTGTTTTATTGAGATCTCAATAAACCTTTTTCAGTTATCTCGAGGAAACAAATTTTAAAAAATAACGATATTGCACGTCCTCTCTCGGCTTCCGTACTATAAAGCTCAATCTGTACCTATCTGCCCGTTGTGTTTATATGTCCGCATCTCAGGGCCGTTTCCGGGCATAGGGCGCCCTCTAGTGGTCATGGCGCATTACTGTAGCCCTCAGTAGAGATTCCCATCTTTATTTTGGTTAGGAACATTTGTCCGGGTCCGATGCACAACGAATGTTTTATACTGTGCACAGCACAATCTTTGTACTATTTTATATACTAGTGCAGGCATCTCGTGCGAAGTGCGACCGGCCTGTTCGCGTGACTGTGAGGCAGGCAGAGCCGCTTCAACTTCGGCAGTTAGCCGCTGCCAGGACACACCCCCTGGAATTCCCACGTGACGAACAGCCTGCCGGACGGACGCACAGCTTGGCCGCAGTCAGTGTCGCAGGGTAAGTGACGGTCGACATGGCCACAGTCTGCGACTTGAGTTCAGGTAGTTTCCTCCTGCCACCGCCGCCCGTTTGGCTTGCTTCTCGGGGGAGCCTGGGGAGAGGGGGTCTTGGCGACAGGAGCACCGGCAACTGTGGCCACCAGGGATTTTTAAACAATACGTGCACTCCAGGTGGGACACACAAGACCGTCTCAATGGCCTTGTAATGATGAGCGCTAACAGAGACGTGTCTAGGAGCACATCTTATGATGGGGTTTTAAATAAATTTTGATGCAATAAAGTTTAGGTGTGTCCGGTTTTAAAAAGACTATTGCAATGTTAACTTCCCTCCATTTACCAGCGAAGTGTTTCTAACTTTATTTATTGTACTTCCTTTTCTATATAAAGTTTGTAGAGTCTGTTAAATAAGTTATCGTTTTGTATGTTTTGGTACATTCACCGTTTACATGCAAAATACTTCTATTGGTCTATTATTTTACTATTCTATTTCCATTTTTTTTTTTTTATTAAATAAGTGAAAAACCAGTGTTAGTAGCATAGTGTGTGTGTGTGACTGTATAAGGTGAGTGGAAAGGGGAGGCAGATTTCCTTGCCTGTGGCACCATATAGGTCAGAAACGACCCTGCTGCATCTTGTACTTAGCCTACTAACACGAATGACAGAACATTTGAAAGTCATTTAATGAATTGAGTTAAATTACATTGTACGGTCAGATCATTTTCAAGCTCTCGTAAAACTTCCAGCTAAACGGAGTGCGGCACAATCTCCTCCTCCATTTAATGCCATGTGTATTGTTTACTAATGGCCAGATGACTCTCTGACGGAGGAGGAGACTCACGAATCTGTAAAATAGTAATAAATACATCTATAAAATAGTTACGGTACGCGGGCACAGATTCGAGAACTAAACTGAAAAGCCAAACTGGCCCTGAACAGCAGGCTGAAGACAGAAAGGAGCGCCGCACGATAAGCTCGAGACTCGGAGGTGCCTCCTCGTGCATTTCTCTGATATACGTTTTTTAGTTTTTATCTACAGTGCACTCAAACGCTACTTCTGCGGTGTCTTGCTTTTTTGTGTTCACATTCTTCTCTCGCTTTCATATATAGTTTTAAGTACGTACCTTTTCACGGACTTACTAAAGCACCGTCATCTGCCGCAACCTACTCGGTTTCTCCGCCTCCCTGCACGAGTTGCACTGCGCGTGTGCATCATTTTCACGCAGGCGTACATTTTACGACCCTCTGTACTGTGGATGTACCTTACATGATTGCTCGTATTACTTCAAGAAGGCATTCCGGTCAAAAATAGACACACGGGTGTCAACAGCTACGGGAAAACAGTCTAGTCAGCGAAGCAACAGGGCCAGCCATGGATCATGTTAGTCAAATATTCCACAGGGATTCCGAAGACTGCATTTGCATCCAAATTGTATCTTATTCCGGCAAGCAATGGATAACTGCCATGCAGATGTTAATCTGAATTTAAAAACCAACAGCTAAAATTCAAATATTCACCCAGGATCGCTAAGATGCAATAGGAGGCAGCACTCCGCGTTTGCCAGTATCATGCAAAATACAACAATTCGATTCCACTAGTTCCGACGTCACATTGCTATGGAACCACATGTAACTGGAGTTTTAAAAATAATTTAAAATTGACATGTAACCCACTCACTGTTGCCCCGTGTACAAAGAATATAGTAAATCTACTCTCCTAATGAATGGGAAGGACGACAGTGAGATCTACCAATACATGACTTAAGACTGACTTCCGCTTAAAAGATTTACACCGACTACCACATACTCGCGTTCACATGCAGCCTGTAACTTCGTAAATAATAAAAATTAATTTATTATATATATATATATATATATATATATATATATATATATATATATATATATATATACACACACATACAGTGGTGTGAAAAACTATTCGCCCCCTTCCTGATTTCTTATTCTTTTGCATGTTTGTCACACAAAATGTTTCTGATCATCAAACACATTTAACCATTAGTCAAATATAACACAAGTAAACATAAAATGCAGTTTTTAAATGATGGTTTTTATTATTTAGGGAGAGAAAATCCAAACCTACATGGCCCTGTGTGAAAAAGTAATTGCCCCTTGTTCAAAAATAACCTAACTGTGGTTTATCACACCTGAGTTCAATTTCCGTAGCCACCCCAGGCCTGATTACTGCCACACCTGTTTCAATCAAGAAATCACTTAAATAGGAGCTGCCTGACACAGAGAAGTAGACCAAAAGCACCTCAAAAGCTAGACACCATACCAAGATCCAAAGAAATTCAGGAACAAATGAGAACAGAAGTAATTGAGATCTATCAGTCTGGTAAAGGTTATAAAGCCATTTCTAAAGCTTTGGGATTCCAGCGAACCACAGTGAGAGCCATTATCCACAAATGGCAAAAACATGAAACAGTGGTGAACCTTCCCAGGAGTGGCCGCCGACCAAAATTACCCCAAGGCGCAGAGATGACTCATCCGAGAGGTCACAAAAGACCCCAGGACAACGTCTAAAGAACTGCAGGCCTCACTTGCCTCAATTAAGGTCAGTGTTCACGACTCCACCATAAGAAAAAGACTGGGCAAAAACGGCCTGCATGGCAGATTTCCAAGACACAAACCACTGTTAAGCAAAAAGAACATTAGGGCTCGTCTCAATTTTGCTAAGAAACATCAATGATTGCCAAGACTTTTGGGAAAATACCTTGTGGACTGATGAGACAAAAGTTGAACTTTTTGGAAGGCAAATGTCCGTTACATCTGGCGTAAAAGGAACACAGCATTTCAGAAAAGAACATCATACCAACAGTAAAATATGGTGCTGGTAGTGTGATGGTCTGGGGTTGTTTTGCTGCTTCAGGACCTGGAAGGCTTGCTGTGATAGATGGAACCATGAAATCTACTGTCTACCAAAAAATCCTGAAGGAGAATGTCCGGCCATCTGTTCGTCAACTCAAGCTGAAGCGATCTTGGGTGCTGCAACAGGACAATGACCCAAAACACACCAGCAAATCCACCTCTGAATGGCTGAAGAAAAACAAAATGAAGACTTTGGAGTGGCCTAGTCAAAGTCCTGACCTGAATCCAATGGAGATGCTATGGCATGACCTTAAAAAGGCACTTCATGCTAGAAAACCCTCAAATAAAGCTGAATTACAACAATTCTGCAAAGATGAGTGGGCCGAAATTCCTCCAGAGCTGTAAAGACTCATTGCAAGTTATCGCAAACGCTTGATTGCAGTTATTGCTGCTAAGGGTGGCCCAACCAGTTATTAGGTTCAGGGGTCAATTACTTTTTCACACAGGGCATGTAGGTTTGGATTTTTTTTCTCCATAAATAATAAAAACCATCATTTAAAAACTGCATTTTGTGTTTACTTGTGTTATATTTGACTAATGGTTAAATGTGTTTGATGAACAGAAACATTTTGTGTGACAAACATGCAAAAGAATAAGAAATCAGGAAGGGGGCAAATAGTTTTTCACACAAATGTATATATAAAATCTCCTCCTAGTGGAGGCACGATAGTGCAGTGGGTTAGGAGACCTGGGTTCGCTTCCCAGGTCCTCCCTGCGTGGAGTTTGCATGTTCTCCCCGTGTCTGCGTGGGTTTCCTCCGAGTGCTCCGGTTTCCTCACACAGTCCAAAGACATGCAGGTTAGGTGGATTGGCGATTCTAAATTGTCCCTAGTGTGTGTGTGTGTGTGTGTGCCATGCGCCCTGTGTTGGCTGGGATTGGCTCCAGCAGACCCCCGTGACCCTATAGTTAGGACATAGCGGGTTGGATGATGTATGGATGGAGTGAAACAGAGGAACTTTGCTTTTCTGCCTTGTGTAATAAGTATATAAGTTTAATATGTCACTGTGCTCTGTACAAAAAATATTTTATAAATCTACTCACATGCACAGAGCCAGATTTAGCACACAGGGGCTCATCATTTAGAACTGCTAGGCAAGCATTAGAAGACAACTGTGAAATGAGCATTGTACTGTTTCTGTGTGTCAGAGTCAGCATGAAGCTATATCTTCTCTTTGCCTTGTTTGGAATGGCATGATTTACCTAAGTGGGAGCCTGCACATGAAAAAAAGAGTATAAAGCCTTGGAACATTGCCCGGCCCACCTTTGAAGCCGACGGCCAGATGGGAGATAACGTCATCCAATCCGGAAAATACTTCCAACGCAGCGATGAAAATGGCAGACTCTACACGAGGTGTCATCATGGCTTCCTTCATCTGTTATGCTGCGTAAACCGTCATTAAAGAAAGCTAAGTTATTTCTCCTATGTGATTTCTTATCATTAAGGGAGGGGTATTGCCTTTTAATATCATATCTATATAGTTTTGGGCTATGTAACATGCCGCAATTACGAAAGAACTCATTCCAACCAGGGAGCTAGCGTCCCCCTGCTGGATTCACCTTGCAATGTGGAATTCACGTACTCATCTGTGACTGAATGAAGACTGATTGACTGAACTATTCCTGTCTTCCTCAGGGGTTACTTCCACACCTGCATGGGAAATATTGAGTGTTTTCCAAAACCCAGTCTGAACTGGACATTTTATAAGTTAGTATAAAGTACTTCTTTATAAACCTTGGCTCTGAAATCTATTAGCATCAACCAAATGTAATTGACTGACAATACTTTCGTTAAGTGTAATAAAGTTGTGAATAGTAATCTTTAGTAAGCATAACACCATCACTTGATATTCACATGTTGTTTAGTAAGGCACATAGCAACATTTCCATCCGTAAAAAGAAACCATACTGGGACGAGAGAGCAAAGAGAATTAAGGGCCTGAATATACCAAAGATACAGACCACCGTTACTCAAACCGCTGCTATAAACCAATGATTTCACTTACCTTCTACATTTGGTATTTTTCAGGTCAGTTATTTTTTTCACAATCATGCTATGTCTTAATTTTGCCACAAGAAATTGTGTTCTTAAGTAAAGCATTTGTTTATTCATTTAAGAAAATATTGTGCCAAATTCTTGGGATGGTCTGACTGTGAACACAAAAGCCAGATAGAACTAAATGGTCTGCCAGCGTGATAAAGATGTTATTAGGTTCACATGCTTTATGATGTTGTGCCTACTGCTTTTGAAGAGCTTGTGGATTCCACCCCTCCAGAGCTAGAGGTGTCCCAATCAAGAGAAGTCCAGCTTAATCACTCTCTACAAACAGTTAACTTCCTTAGCGTTAGACCCGAGCATCAGTTGGGCCATAAAAACAATGCTAAAAGCATCAGTCCCGGGCGCCACTCGGTAACTGCATAGACACGTCTCGCATAAGCATTAGACCCGAGGATTACGCTGGCTATAAAAGTGCCAAACATTGCTTGGGAAACGATATAGAGATGTCTTGCATAAGTGACAGGCCGAGTGTTACCTGAGCAATGGTGCAGGCACGTCTCCTCCTAGCCTTGTAATGGTGTCTCGTAAGAAACGCTTTTCAGCAGCCCAGATGTTGCCCTCTCTTGACAGTGATGACGAAGTGAATCTGTTCTTAGGCAGCGGACCTGAAATGGACAGTGAAACCAAAAGTGACCCTCGCGTCAATCACACATGTACAGAAGAAAATCGACACGAAATCACGCTAGTACTGTCCCGACTGTGACTCTGGATTCTGTATTTCACTGTGCTTCAAGATATACCACACAAACTAGCATTATTATTATTATTTGTATTGTTATTATACTTTCTACACTTCTGACTTTGTACTTCTAGTGTTTTGAGCATTTTACAGTAGAAATATGAGATTTAATAAACTTGTCATTTTTTCAAGCCAAAACATGCAATGCTAAGGAGGCTAATGCTGACAAAAGGGGGCAAGAGTGGCGTCACTTTTAGATTATTTCAAAAGGGAGCCCATCACGTAGCACTATACACTGCATAGTACACTTATTCTTTTATTTTAATAGTTTTGTGGTTTCATCTTACAGTACGTATCTTGTTTTAATAGTTTAGTACTGTCACAGTTTCTTTATTTTATTTACATTATATATTCAACTGCTTGACACAAATATCTCTAACAAGCCAATCACATGGCAGCATTTTGTCATGTAGACGTTGTCAAGATGACCTGCTGAAGTTCAAACCGAGCATCAGAATGATGAAGAAAGGTGATTGAAGTGACTCTGAATGTGGCATGGATGTTAGGAGCAGACAGTCTGAGTATTTCAGAAAATGCTGACCTACTGGGATTTTCATGCACAATCATCTCAAGAGTTTACAGAGAATGGTCCAACAAAGGGAAATTATCCAGTGAGCGGCAGTTCTCTGGGTGAAAATGCCATGTTGATATCCAGAGGTCAGAGGAGAATGGCCAGACTGGTTTCAAGCTGATAGAAAGACAACAGTAACTCAAATAAACACACATTACAACCGAGGTATGCAGAAGAGCAGCTCTGACTGCACAACACGTCAGACCTTCAAACAGATGGGCTACAGCAGTAGGAGACCACACCGAGTGCCACTTCTGTCAGGTCAGAACAGGCAACTGAAACTACAGTTCACACAGGCTCACCAACATTGGACAATAGAAGACTGAAAAAACATTACCTGGTATGAGGAGTCTCAGTTTCTGCTGCGACATTCAGATGGTAGTTTCAGAATTTGGTGGCGACAACATGAAAGTATGGATCCTTCCTGCCTCAATGGTTCAGGCTGGTGGTGGTGGTGTAATGGTGTTGGGGTTATTTTCTTGCCTCACTTTGTGCCCATCAGTACCAATTGAGCATTGCCTGCCTGAGTATTTTTGCTGACCATGTCCATCCCTTTATGACCGCAGTGTACTCGTGTTCTGATGGCTACTTCCAGCAGGATAAACGCACCATGTCACAAAGCTCAGATCATCTCAAACAGGCTTGTTGAACATGAAAATGAATTCCCTATATTCAAATGGCCTCCACAGTCATCAGATCTCAATCCAATAGACCTCCTTTGGGATGTGAGATTTGCATCATGGATGTGCAGCTGACAGATCTGCAGCAACTGCATGATGCTATCATGTCAATATGGACCAAAGTCTCTGAGGAACATTTTCAGCATCTTGTTGAATCTATGCCATGAAGGATTACAGCAGTTCTAAAGGTAAAAGGGGGTCCCAACCTGGTACTACAAGGTGTACCTATAATAAAGTGGCCAGTGAGTATATATGTATTTGGTTGTGAACTTTTCTGCCCTGTCTCTTTTAAATTAAACCTAGGAGATCTGGGCCACTTTAATGGCCTCACCCAGGGAAAAAAAGCATAGCAAAAGTTATTTATTTGCATTTTCTGGTTCCTTGGCACTATAACATGAATAAAATATCAATTTAGTTTTCACTCACTACAAATATTTTTAATTTTTAGTGTCTACCAAATTGTAACGATATCAGTTAATGGTAAAAGTGTATTTTAAACCCCCTTTATAAATTTAACAATTTATACTGAAAAAAATCGTTTATTGAACATTAGGCACCGTATGCAACCAACAAAATTGACATCCAAAATGAAACGCTTCTTCATAGAACAAACATCTCGTTGTGGATGTGACAGCACAACAGTGTTTATATGTATACACTAAGTACAACACTCACTCCATCGAGGCTGGTTTGATTATTCAGCTCATTTTTGGCGGTATGCTACAAAGCACTGCTGGTTTCCATCCAGACACAGAAAAACGGAGCACTTCTCACATTTCCATCTGGACACACCGGTCGGACAAAATTTGCACCGCCCTCGTTGGTCAGAGTGAGTTGGCCAGTGTGCACAGTTGTCATAACGCACGTCGGGTGTTGGTTGCGATGTTCTCACAGTGAGGCGTTTTGGTAGAGGGTCAGGAGGTGAGCACGGTGAAGACCTTGCCGCTTTGGATTTCGGCTTGTTTACTTGCTTCAAACTGTGAGCAACTGCCAAGCGAAACCTTTTGAGAGGCATTGGTTTCTCTTTCAGAAGACCACAGTCCCTCTTGTACAGGTAGATTAGCCAGGAATTTGAGATGGACAGGTCAAGGATGTACCCAAACAAGGGAAAATACCATCGCCTTGACTTTGCTGGGGTTTTGTATAAATGTATCAGCATGTCAGAAAGATCAATGCCTCCCATGTGCTCACTGTAGGCTGTAATGAGCAAGGGGCATGGAACCGTAACCTTTTCTTTGGTTTCCCTGCTCCATCGTCTTACAGATGAAAATGGCTCAAGCCCATGAGCGTTACTCAAGAACGTGACACACCTGTCGTCAAACCATTTCACTGCGATCATCTCGTCCAAAGACCTGTAATCATAAACTCCACGTCCTTTCTTCATCAGTTCCTTATCTGTTATCAAAGGAGCTCGACCAGTGCGGTTTGGTCAAACAGTGCCGGTGTACTTGATGCCCAGATTTGTTGACAGGGTCTGGAACAAGTTGAAACTGGGGAAGTAGGTATCACAGAACACACAAATGTGTGGATGTGCTATGGTTTTGCACAATGTTGTCACCAGTTTGGCTCCCAGCAGTAGCTTCTGCTCCTCTGCACTTAGGTCAATGTTGAAAAAGGTTGATGCCCCTTGATAGAGCAGTAGATCATGAACAATGGCAGAGGAACTATCCTGGCAGAACAATTTGAAGCCCCATTTGTCTGGTTTGTTTGCAACATACTGCCTTAGTGTACCTGCCCTTGTTCCTTTATAGGCAACCATTACTTCATTCACGCACTGCTTGTAGGTGGCAGGAATCAAGAGACACTGCTTACGAAGCATCTCAAACAGAGGACGGATCTTGTAGAATTTGTCGAAGCTGTCATGGCGCTGCTGATTATCCTTGAAATGAACGAACCGGCAAAGCATTTTAAATCTTTTCAGTGGCATGGTATCCGCTATCAAGTTGTAGCGTGAACTGTGGTGCCAGTAATCCTCTGTGGCCGGGAATCTAAACACACCCATAATCCGTACGATAGCCAAGAACTCCTCCATCTCTTCAGGGCTAGTCCTGATCGGATCTTCCAGTTCCTGGGCAGAATACAGATTGGAGTGGTGAGCAATGAGTTCAATCATCTGGTCAGTGAAAAGCATTTTGAAGTACTGGTAGGGTGTCTTTACAGCATCTCTGGGTTCAAAGCTCACATCGCACATCTCAATATCCTCCAGCTTCCAGATTCTCCTAAAGGGGCGGCTTGGTGCCTCGTCTGCCACTCCACAGGAAATAGGCTTTAGGGGTTTTTCCGCAGTCTTCCTCTTTTTAGAAGGTGGTTCGTGTGCAGATGTGAAATCCGAGGCCTCATCCTCATCTGTAGATTGATCTTCAGTTACACCTGTTGTTGGGGGTATGTAGTCGGAATCCACTTCCAGATCATCATCACTCAGATATTCTGCGTCTGACTCATCCGGATTATCTGGTATCAGAGCAAAAAGTATTGCGTGGCCTTGCAGCATTAAATGATTTAGTGTCCATCTTTTGAGAGACAAAAGTAGGAAAAAGAAACGTCACTCTGCTATAACAAAAGCATCCAAAGTATGCCAGTATTGAGCTAGTCAAGGTTTTGACTTTGAAAACAACTCAAAACCATTCAAACTACGATAACATATTCATTGCAGTGGCAACTATTTAGTGACGTAACAACACATTCATTGTACTGACTGCAGCATATGATCAGAAAACATCATATTCTACATGAATAGTTAAAAATTAGAAAAACTAGTGGGCTCTGCCCCCTGCTCGCTTCGCTCGACAACCCCATGCTGGGCACTATGTGCTAGCCTCTTCACGGCTCTGCCGCTCGCGTATGGTGAAGTGGATGTACAATTTAAACAGATTGTTACTCTCATGGGAATTGTTACATATGCATAATAGATTTAACTATTTTACATTACAACGAGTAATTAACCATAGTATAAAATAGTCAGTCAATCAGTCATCATCCAACGAACTACATCCTAACACAGGGTCATGAGGGTCTGCTGGAGCCAATTCCTGCCAGCACAGGGCGCAAGGCAAAAAAAAACCAGGCAGGACGGCAGCCCACTGCAGGGCAGTAAAAAATAGTAAAACATAATAAATTGAAAGAAAATTAGGTTTCACGTTGCGTTAGAGGTATTCATTGTGTTACACGTTTTTGTTCTGTTTGGCTTTGAACACGCAAATACTTTTTAAACTTACACTTTTACTGTAAAACTTCAGTAAAAACAATATTTGGAATTAACTTTTGTCAATTTCGCATTGAATTTCGATTCCGTATATGGACTTTCATCGTGACAACGCAACGTACAACTGCCTGCGAGTGAATATCGTTTCTTTCCCTCTAATAAATAAACCAACTTTTTCTAATATTTGTCCCTGTGATTTGTTAATTGTCATAGCAAACGCTATTCTAACAGGAAACTGTTAACGTTTTTATACAAATGGAATATCAAGATCTCCTTTGGTGTCTAATGTTATCCCGTGAAGATGTACTACACTACCTTTCTTGTTGCCTGTTAAAATTTGACATGTCAGAATTGTTCGACCAATTTTGAATACAACTAATCTTGTCCTGTTGCATAGCCCATCACTCGGACATAAATTATGCAATAACATTACGATACATCCTTTTTTCAACAGTAATTCGGCCAGTGGAAGACGGGATGGTGTTAACAGTTGTAGATATTCTTCGAGATATTGTAAATTGATGTTTTCATCTTCTGTACACTCACTACCAACTGTTTCAGCAAAGTCTACTGTATTGATACGCATTTAACCAATTTGCCGTGTAACTGATCAACAGTTTTCATGTTAATTCGTTTCACTTCATTGTTTCTCGCTGCTAGGATTGCCCATGTACTCATTTCTTCTGTTGATAACGCTTCGGGATGAAATTCTTCAATAAGATTTGGACATAATATGTCTTCTTTTATTGGAGACGTAAAGTGAGGGAAATGTAAAAATGTATAAGAGCTGAGAGCACAGTGTCTGACAAAAGCATTCACACGAATGAGAGGTGAGAGGACCGTGGGCGTGGTTGAATATGGTTGACAGGAGGGCGGGACTTGAAAAAATCTCTTGCCAATAGTCTCGTCTCATCTCAAGATTTCCTTTTATAATAGAGAGATTAGTCAGTCAGTCAGTCATTGTCTAACCCACTAAGTCCTGAACAGGGTTGCTGGGGTCTTCTGGAGCCTATCTCAGCTAGCATAGGGTGCAAGGCAGGAACAAACCCTGGACAGGGTGCCAGTCCATCACAGGGCAAACACACACACACACACACACTTGGGCCAATTTAGGATTGTCAATTCACTAAACCTAAAGGTCTTTGGACTGTGGGAGGAAACCCACACAGACACAGGAAGAACATGTTGATTCCATGCATGGAGGACCTGGGACACGAATCCTGGTTTCTTTACTGTGAGGCTGAGTTGCTACCACTCCACTACTGTGCTTCCCATTAGAAAAATTACTGTTAGCGTATATTTTTATTATTAAGTGACATCTCAACCATTTGGTAAAGCATGTTTTAATAAATGCTTACAAGTTCATTACACTTGTTTGTTGTGTTAAGAGTGGCATTCCACAGGGGTCAGTGCTAGGGCCACTGCTATTTTTAATATATATAAATGATTTAGATAGGAATATAAGTAACAAGCTGGTTAAGTTTGCAGATGATACCAAGACAGGTGGATTAGCAGATAATTTGGAATCCGTCATATCATTACAGAAGGACTTGGACAGCACACAGGCTTGGGCAGATTTGTGGCAGATGAAATTTAATGTCAGTAAATGTAAAGTATTACACATAGGAAGTAAAAATATTAGGTTTGAATACACAATGGGCGGTCAGAAAATCGAGAGTACACCTTATGAGAAGGATTTAGGAGTCATAGTGGACTCTAAGCTATCAACCTCCAGACAGTGTTCAGAAGCCATTAAGAAGGCTAACATTATGTCAGGATATATAGCGCCTTGATGTGTGGAGTACAAGTCACAGGAGGTTCTGCTCACACACTGGTGAGGCCTCATCTTGAGTCCTGTGTGCAGTTTTGGTCTCCAGGCTACAAAAAGGACATAGCAGCGCTAGAAAAGTTCCAGAGAAGAGCGACTAGGCTGATTCCAGGTCTACAGGGGTTGAATTATGAGGAAAGATTAACAGAGCTGAGCCTTTACAGTTTAAGCAAAAGAAGATTAAGAGGTTACATGATTGAAGTGTTTAAAATCATGAAGGGAATTAGTACAGTGGATCGAGACTTGTATTTTAAAATGAGCTCATCAAGAACACGGGGACATAGTTGGAAACTTGTTAAGGGTAAATTTCGCACAAACATTAGGAAGTTTTTCTTTACACAAAGAACAATAGACACTTGGAATAAGCTACCAAGTAGTGTGGTAGACAGTAAGACGTTAGGGACTTTCAAAACTCGACTATTTCATGCTAGTTAGTTAAATAATTGTGTCCAGTAAACCCTCTGATGCCACGCAATTCAGAAAAAAATAAACTCTCCTTTGAAAATGTTCTGAAAATAATCACACCTGTCAGCAGCGATTTTGAAGTGTCTGTTCAGATGCTGCCTGAAAAGGATCTTTTCTTGAACTCACAGTGCCACCTAATGACTGTTTTGTGCAGAACACACTTGAACTAAGTGGAGGAAATGATCCAAACAGGGAGTGTTAAATACAGCTCACGTTTCATTTAGATCTTGGGACCCAAAATAAGCTCGACCAAAAGGCTGCACAGATCATTTCACAGACCTTGTGGATTTCTCCACTCCGGAGCTAGAGGTGTCCCAATCAATAGAAGTCCAGCTTAGTCATTCTTTGCAAAACAGCTAATACCAACAAAAGGAGTGGTGGCAGCCCTTTCAGATTTTTTTTTGAATGGACTATACACTGCACAGTACATTTACAGGTGCATCTCAATAAAATCTTTGAAAAGTTCATTTATTTCAGTAATTCAATTCAAAAAGTGAAACTGATGTGTGGTATAGATTCTTTACACACAGAGTGATATATTTAAAGTGTTTATTTCTTTTCATTTTGCTGATTATGGCTTAAATGTAATGAAAAATCTAAATTTAGTATCTTAGAAAATTAGAAAATTACACAAGACCAATAATAATAAAAAAAAATGTATACAGAAATGTTGACCTACTGAAAAGTCTCTCCATGTATGTACTCAATACTTTGTCGGGCCTCCTTCTGCATGAATTACTGCATCAATGCGGTGTGGCATGGAGGTGATCAGCCTGTGACACTGCTGAGGTGTTATGGAAGACCAGGATGCTTTGATCGTGGCCTTCAGCTTGTCTGCATTGTTGGCTATGGTGTGGTGTCTCTCATCATCCTCTAGATAGATTCTCTATGCGGTTTAAGTCAGGCGAGTTTGCTGGCCAGTCAAGCACAGTGATACCATGGTCATTAAACCAGGTATTGGCACTTTCGGCAGTGGTGTGGGCAGGTGCCAAGTCCTGCTGGAAAATGAAATCAGCATCTCCATAAAGCTTGTCAGCAGAGGGAAGCATGAAGTGCTCTAAACTTTCCTGGTAGATGGCTGTGCTGACTTGGGACTTGATAAAACACAGTGGACCAACACCAGCAGATGACATGGCTCCCTAAATCACCACTGACTGTGGAAACTTCACACTGGACCTCAGGCAACTTGGATTCTATGCATCTCCACTCTTCCTCCAGACTCTGGGACCTTGATTTCCAAATGAAATGCAAAATTTACTTTCATCTGAAAACAGGACTTTGGACCACTGAGCAACAGTCCGATCCATTTTCTCCTCAGCCCAGGTAAGACACTTCTGACGTGGTCTCTGGTTCAGGAGTGGCTGGACACAAGGAATGCTGTGACAGTTGTAGCCCACGTCTCAGATACGTCTGTACGTGGTGGCTCTTGAAGCACTGACTCCAGCCGCAGTCCACTCCTTGGGAATCTCCCCCAAATTCTTGAATGGGCTGTGCTTCACAATCCTCTCAAGGCTGCAGTTATCCCTGTTGCCTGTGCACCTTTGTCTGCTCTCACAGTTATTCTTTCCATTAATATGTTTGGATACAGCACTCTGTGAACAGCCGGCTTCTTTAGCAATGACCTTCTGTGGCTTGCCCTCCTTTTGTGACGTACTGAACCAGATTGCGAGACCATATCAACACCTTTGAGGTGTTTTTAGGTTAATTAGCCGAGTGGAGTGTGACACCAGGAGTGTACAATATTGAACTTTTTCACAATGTTTTAATTTTCTGAGATACTGAATTTTGGGTTTTCATTAGCTATAAGCCATAATCAGCAAAATGAAAAGAAATAAACGCTTGAAATATATCACTGTGTGTAATTAATCTATTGTGACAGGGGCTTGGCGTCCTTACCCAGCTAGGACGCCCCTGCACACTATATGCAGGGGGAGCAGCCATGGACATTGCAATACCTCCCCCTGAACGCTAGTTGGCCACCTCCCTGGGGTGGAACAGTGCCTCGGGTTCCCGCCGGGCATCCTGGGAATTGAAGTTGGGTACAGCCCTGTTGGGTCTCACAGGTACCGCCTAGAGGGGGCTCTCTATTTGGGACTCCTGAGCCCGTGTGGGCAACCAATTTGTCACACCCGGAAGTGCAACCGGAAATCGGGGATCAAGCATGTGGAACACTTCCGGGTGAACTATAAAGGGAGCCAGCGACCACCACTCAGGGGCCAGAGTCGGGTGGAGGAGGACACGGTTGCTAAGAAGGAGTGGTGGTGCCAAAGAAGAATAAATAATTGTGTTTATTATGTGCTTGGGACTGTGGTGTGTCTGTGGGTATGGGGAAGGCGTAGACCACAGACGAAGAAAATAAAAGTTTATTTAATTTTACATGTGCCTCTCGTGTCTAATCTGTGTTGGGTCGGGCGCTATATAGCGCTTATCTTACACTATATAATATGAGTTTCACTTTTTGAATTGAATTACTGAAATAAAATTAACTTTTCGATGATATTCTAATTTAAGTATTGTTTTATTTCCTTGGCTTTGAGGTTTCACTCCATTTGTGTATACTGTTTCTCCTCACAGTAGAGGTTTTGTTTTGACAGTTTAGCAGTTCATTTATATTTTAAGAAAAACAAAATTCACAGTAAATAAAACTCTCTTTTCACTGGTAAAACCACAATTTACAAGAGTCTTATATATGATAATTGAAATCAGTTTTATATGTGTACTGTATGCATAATTCACAAATAATAATCAACTGGTGTTTAAGCACAAGGCACAAAACTTAATGCTAACAATATTTTAACATGCAGGGGAATCTTTTATTGTTTCTATAAGCATCCACTAGTGTGTTGTTACGTGTTAGCCATTGTGAACGTAGTGAGATATCAAGCCAAATGACCCCTTTTATTGGCTAACTAGAAAGATTACAATCTGCGAGCTTTTGAGGCAACTCAGGCCCCTTCTTCAGGCAAGATGTAATCAATTACAATTACAGATTACAAAATGTAATCAATTACAAATTACACGATGTAATCAATTGCAATTACAAATTACAAAATGTAATCAATTACAAATTACAAACTGCCTGAATTAAGGGCCTGAGTTGCCTCGAAAGCTCGCAGATTGTAATATTTTTCGTTAGCCAATAAAAGGGGTCATTTGGCTTGACTTCTTACTATAAGCATCCACTAAATTCAATTTCTGCAGTCTTCTCCATAGCAACTGTGCGAGACAAAAAAGCAGCCCTCCTCCTACATGCCATTATATTTCAGCCAGGGTCTCAACCCCCTCTGTCAGGTATGGGTTTTTTTTTTTGGTTTATTTAATATTTGAAATATTACTTGTTATTATGTTTTTATTTTCATCCTTTTGATGTTTCACTTACTGAATATTGTGTTGTTGATTATGTGCGTAATAGAAGTTTATGCTTTTCAAGTTTCTGCTTTGTGGCCTTTATGTTAAACCCAGTGGAGTGGGACACTTAATGAGGCAGTATCAGGTCTCCATTTATCCCTTATTCTTTTAAATTTTTAATGTTTTTAATTTGTGCATTTATTATTGGATTTCTGGGATTTTGACTTCCTGTTTTTGCATATGGTACTGGTATGGTATCTGTATTTAGATGTATTCTTTTTAGGTTTGCTACTGTGGCAAACTTATTTAATTGCCTTTTTCCTTGTTAGTGTTTTGAATCCTCCTCAATAAATATGCTTTTATTAAAGAGCTTTGTTTTGGGTTGTATTTGTTCTTAACAGCTTTCCTCTTGCCTTTTTGTGCCCACGTTTGAGCCTGTGCAGACCATAACACTGCCCTCGGAGTTGGAGGCTTGGCTGTAACAAGAGGTGAAGTGCAGTGCAGATGTGGCTTTTTCTAACTTGTGAGCAGAACATTGCTTGTCTACATCTTTATAGTCTGACATATCACAGGTATAAACTGCCGGCTTATTTGCCTAAAAAAAGAAAAAATCTTTCCCTAAGTGTTCAACTCACTTACCTAAGAACAAGCACAGGAACAGGCAAATTATCTATATAATAAAAGCCCAGCGCGGTGTCCGTGTCTGGGTCCGCGTTCCTTTTGGCCGTATAGCCGCCCCGTAGAAAAGCCCCAGTCCGTCCCCTCTCAGAATTCCTGCTGACCCCCCTCCGTTCTTTCCCCTTTGCTTTTATTTTTCCTGTTCCCGAAAATCTTTTCAAAACAAAAGTAAAGAAATAGAGCATCACATTAACGTCTTCTCCCCTCTGCCTATTAAATAATCAATAAAATTAAATAAAAAAATCAAGAAAGAAACAGAAACCACAACCTACCCTTACAGCGTCCACCGCGCTTCTGGCGTTACATTCAAACATGTGGTGTATGCAGATTATGAGGTGTGACGCTAATTAACGCCCGTACTACAACAGATTATATTGTTCATATACTATTAACTATTAACAGGGATCAACTCTTTTGGGGAAGTTCATAACAAACCAAAAAAAATATTAAATTATAAATAACATGTGCACTTGAGTATTTCGAGCCCCGCGTCTGAGTCGGATGGTTCCCCTGGTCACCAATTCGTGTGTTTCACTATGCCCACTATGCCTTTCCGTCTTCAGCTACCCATGTGCACTTGTACGGAGGAGACCTTACGGAACAATGCCGAAACGAAACGCAACTAAACCTGCTGCTGCGAGAGAGGACACATTACAGTGTGATCACGAAGCAAAAAGGCGTGACAGTCGCTCGCAAGAAACGGTCACTCGGCGTTCACACAGATTAGCTCAACGACGCGTCTCTGCCGCACAACGAAAGGCAACTGAAACCCCTACAGAGAGAGAAGACAGATTACGCCGTGATCGCGAAAGAAAGAGGCAAAAGCGTGCCAATGAGACACCCGACGAGAGGTCCTTACGATTGAGTCCTTCAACTGTGGTCATCCAACGCGCAGCGTAGCGCGCGCTAAATTGCTAGTTATTTAATATTTAAATATACTACGATTGTAAAAAAAAATAATTAATTTGAAAAATACTGGACTTGTCCTTTAAATAATGTATTACCACATTTCTTCATGAAAATTATATTGTCTGTTAAAGTGTAAATCTAATAACTTCAACTTAATGTGCTTTGTCTGGCAAACATTATTGGTCACTGTTTGGTGTGAATGGCACTTAGTGGTTAACAATTAGATCAAGGAACATGTAGATTACAAATGAATTAAAGCACAATATAACATAATGATTTATGTTCAGATGGATTTAACAATGGTATTAGCACTACAATCCTTTTGGGGATCTCCCCCTCTAAGAGTATACAAATACAATTGGTGAAATGTTAGCCACATTTAATCCTACAACATGGCTTCTCTCGAGTGTCAATTTCTGTGTAGGTATGAAGACAATTACAGGTCATTTCAGAGAGTCATTTGCCCAATTCAGAACAGCAAGATGGCTTCTCTGAGTGTTTAATTTCTACAGAATAGTTTGGTTTGCATAAGGTCAATACAGGAGTCAACTTTACTTTTTACTGCTATGCTTTAAATCTGTGGTGAGGGTTCCTCACTTGCTTTGTCCTAAATGATGTCAGAAGGGGTGAAGGTAATTTGTAGGGTATAAAGATTTTTTTGGAAGCTCTGTTTCACACCTGGCATACAGTGCATCCGGAAAGTATTCACAGCGTATCACTTTTTCTACATTTTGTTATGTTACAGCCTTATTCCAAAATGGATTAAATTAATTTTTTGCCTCAGAATTCTACACACAACACCCCATAATGACAACTTGAAAAAAGTTTACTTGAGATTTTTGCAAATTTATTAAAAATAAAAAAACTGAGAAATCACATGTACATAAGTATTCACAGCCTTTGCCATGAAGCCCAAAATTGAGCTCAGGTGCATCCTGTTTCCCCTGATCATCCTTGAGATGTTTCTGCAGCTTAATTGGAGTCCACCTGTGGTACATTCAGTTGATTGGACTTGATTTGGAAAGGCACACACCTGTCTATATAAGGTCCAACAGTTGACAGTTCATGTCAGAGCACAAACCAAGCATGAAGTTAAAGGAATTGTCTGTAGACCTCCGAGACAGGATTGTCTCGAGGCACAAATCTGGGGAAGGTTACAGAAAAATTTCTGCTGCTTTGAAGGTCCCAATGAGCACAGTGGCCTCCATCATCTGTAAGTGGAAGAAGTTCGAAACCACCAGGACTCTTCCTAGAGCTGGCCGGCCATCTAAACTGAGCGATTGGGGGAGAAGGGCCTTAGTCAGGTAGGTGACCAAGAACCCGATGGTCATTCTGTCAGAGTTCCAGAGGTCCTCTGTGGAGAGAGGAGAACCTTCCAGAAGAACAACCATCTCTGCAGCAATCCACCAATCAGGCCTGTATGGTAGAGTGGCCAGATTGAAGCCACTCCTTAGTAAAAGGCACATGACAGCCCGCCTGGAGTTTGCCAAAAGGCACCCAAAGGACTCTCAGACCATGAGAAACAAAATTCTCTGGTCTGATGAGACAAAGATTGAACTCTTTGGTGTGAATGCCAGGCGTCACGTTTGGAGGACACCAGGCACCGCTCATCCCCAGGCCAATACCATCCCTACAGTGAAGCATGGTGGTGGCAGCATCATGCTGTGGGGATGTTTTTCAGTGGCAGGAACTGGGAGACTAGTCAGGATAAAGGGAAAAATGACTGCAGCAATGTACAGAGACATCCTGGATGAAAACCTGCTCCAGAGCGGTCTTGACCTCAGACTGGGGTGACGGTTCATCTTTCAGCAGGACAACGACCCTAAGCACACAGCCAAGATATCAAAGGAGTGGCTTCAAGACAACTCTGTGAATGTCCTTGAGTGGCCCAGCCAGAGCCCAGACTTGAATCCGATTGAATATCTCTGGAGAGACCTTAAAATGGCTGTGCACCGACGCTTCCCATCCAACCTGATGGAACTTGAGAGGTGCTGCAAAGAGGAATGGGTGAAACTGGCCAAGGATAAGTGTGCCAAGCTTGTGTCATCACATTCAAAAAGACTTGAGGCTGTAATTGCTGCCAAAGGTGCATCGACAAAGTATTGAGCAAAGGCTGTGAATACTTATGTACATGTGATTTCTCCGTTTTTTTATTTTTAATAAATTTGCAAAAACCTCAAGTAAACTTTTTCACGTTGTCATTATGGTGTGTTGTGTGTAGAATTCTGAGGAAAAAAATGAATTTAATCCATTTTGGAATAAGGCTGTAACATAACAAAATGTGAAAAAGTGATGCATTGTGAATACTTTCCGGATGCACTGTAAATCCATTTTGTATTTCCTGCCCCACCAAAATGAGTAGTCACTATGGGATAAAAAATAAAAATCTTAATTAGTTTCTTTTTTTACTTTTAATATGAAATGTATTGTTTCCTGACCTCAATTTTTCAGTTAGTTGGAATCCAAGGATTTATATGTCCCACGTGGCTAGCAGCTCCTCATTTTCCACTCTTTTGTCTAGAATGCAGTCCCAGTGTTTCTCAAATGTTGGTTTAGTGCATTTTTCAAATATGGACTCAGGCAATTTTGCCTCTTTGGTACGCAAGTCTTTTCCCACCACAACCTTACAATCAGATTAGTTCATTTCTCTAGCACTGTCTGATACTGCTCTCATGTTTTCCATTATTTTCTATTAATGCTTTGAACTCCTTTCTACACATGCCATTATCTTGTGCAACTGTGATTAGGTGCCGGTGTCCTGATCATGTTTTTAGCTTCTGCTAAGATATAGATTAGCTCCTTAACCACATATGGCTGGAACAGGAAGTCATCATTTGTGCTCTTTCAATTTTCTTTTTTTGCTGGTCCAGTGTTTTAGAACCTCTTTCTGTTGTCTGACAAGCTGTACTACCTTTATAAATGCACAAAGTGGGAGAGTTTGTATAAGACATTTGGTCACACTTTACAAGGTGGGTTTATCTGTCCGTTTTTCACTATAAATTCTTTGGTTTGTCTGAAAACTGATATTGCCAGAGTATTGTTTGCCACACTATTGTTTCTTTCTAGCATGAGAACTTTTGTGGTACTTTAAACCGCTACTGGTGGAGAATTGTCTGTCACATTCCGCACAGTGATATGGCTTCTCTGCTGTGTGAATTCTTGCGTGGATCTGAAGCATCCTACCGGTGGTAAAATGTTTACCACAGTCATAACAGACATATGGCTTCTCTCCAGTGCGAATACTTGTGTTTTTTAAGATCTGTACTAGTGGAGAATTGTTTCCCACATTAAGAACAGACATAGGGCTTCTCTCCAGTATCAATTCTTCTATGCGCCTGAAGATGGGCACTAGTGAAGAATCTTTTTCCACAGTCAGAACATAAATATGGCCTGTCTCCTGGGTCAGGTCTTTTGTGCATCTAAAGATTGCTACTGCTTAAGAATCTTTTGCCACAGTCAAGACAGCAGTATGGCTTCTCTCCACTATGAATTACTTTGTGCATGTGAAAATAGCTACTACTGCAGAATCGTTTACCACATTCAGAACAGCAAAATGGCTTTTCACCACTGTGAATTCTTCTGTGGATCTGAAGCTTGTCACTTGCAATAAATTGTTTGCCACAGCCAGAACAACAGTATGGCTTCACTCCAGTGTGAATTCTCTTATATATGTATCTGAAGAGTGTTTTTCTTGGATAATTGTTTGCCACATTCAGAACAGCAATATGGCTTCTGTTCAGTGTGGATTATTGTGTGGTCATTAAGACTGCGTTTGATTGTGAATTGTTGACCCCATTCAGAACAATATGGTTTTTCTCCAGTGTGAATTCACATATGTACCTGAAGACCAACATTCTTATAGAATCGTTTGCCACTGTCAGAAGAGGAATATGGCTTCACTCCACTATAAATTCTTCTGTGGGCCTTAAGATGGCTATTCTGGTAGAATTGTTTACAACAGTTAGAGCAGCAATATGGCCTCCATCTTACACAACTGTTCTATTCATCTTTGCATTCAGTAATAACAGCTATATTCACATCTTCAGAGACATGCAAAGATGCTGAATTTGAACTTTGCACCTCTGGCTGAATATTTATTGGGTCAGCCCAAATAGGTTTCATGGCGGGGCAAAACTAACCTGTAAAGTGGCTGGTATTAAAGTCTGTGTTCCAGAGTTCAGAATCTTCATACTTCCACCAGGCACTGCCTGCTGTGGTCTGCACTGAAGAGAGGGCTGAATAAATGATGGGGGAGAGTTACTGCTACTCTCCTGTAAATCTGCCGAAATACATAAATGCACAATTTAAGAAAGGAAAAGAATTAAAAGTGATCAGGTAAGAGGCAACAATTCATTGTACAACAGCGTAGTCCTACTGGAATGAAACCCAGCAAAAATAACTTTTCAACCTGATACTCTGCTTTTATCTGCAATAGATTCTGTCATTCTCTGCATCACACATACTGTAGGAGATCAATCAGATCAAAGTCAAAAATAGAACAACTGTACTTGGAAAATGCTGAGACACTGAAGACTATAAAGTTTAAAAAGTATTGCTAATGAGTGGCAACCCTCCAATTACTTTGTTTTAGTGAACATTTGTAATGAATAGGTGTTATAATAACATGAGCTATCTGTGAAAGACAAAACAGAAAGCACACACATATACTTGTGAAAAGGCGGTCAAGCTTGTTACTTTGGCTTTTTATAATACATCACTAACTGTGTTAATTATACAGCCAAGAAGAAGAGACACCAATATTACTAAATATTTGGTGGTTAATAACAAAGTTAACAATATCATTGGTGTGTGAATGTGTATGTGTGCGTGTGTACAGCATGACAACTGTATGGGGACGTGCCAGGCACCCGACCTGACACCGACAGACACAAGTGGCACAATTAGAAAACCTCACGTGTTTTTATTTTTCTCACAAGTCCTCAGCTGTCCACCACAACAGTCTATTTTTTTATATATATATACTGTAGCTAAGCCCAGCATGCACAAAATGTGCAGTGCAGTGGTGCATATTTTTATAAATTTTACAGCATTTTATTTATTTTTTGTCACAATTAAAAAGTGTGTTTTTTACACCGTTTTCCGTTTTTTCTACCAAATTAAAACTTGGGCTAAAGAACATTCCAGAATAAAGCTCAAGAAACAAAATCAACTTTTCGCGCTTTAACACTTGCAAAACCTTTAATTAATGCAGAGTAATCAAGCAATTGGACAACGTCTCGCACAATGGACATTAATGCTAAAGCATTCAGTCGTTCTTGTAACATGGTTGTCCTGAGGTAATTCTTGATTATCTTTAGCTTAGAAAAGCTGTGTGCCCCAGCAGCGACAGTAACTGGTATGGTCAAGGCGATACGTGGCGCTATTGCGACGTTTGGAACAGAATCTTGCAAGCTGTTCTGGTATATAAACTGCAATGTTTCAAGAGCATAAGCATTAGGAGGCACCAGATTTGCCAAAATACGCAATTCAGAGAACAAGTCCTGAGCATCAATATCAGAACCAGTAGTTTCATCTGTTAATATCGCATTGAGATCCTGACAGGATTTAATCAAATCCGCATCACTTAGACATTTTATTCTCTCGTAATTATAAAGAAAACCAAAGTAATCATAATGACCTTTCATTTGGTCAAGGCGCTCATTCATTGACGATATCGCTTGGTCAAGCAATACATTGAAAAACTCAATGCGATATTTGTCCTTTGGATCAAGTATTGGTTGATCTTGCGCTTCGTGGTCAAAATTTGAATCAAATTGCCCGTGCACTCTTCTTCTGCGTAAGCTTTCTGGTGCATAAAAGCTAATTTCTTGTGGATTCATTTCCAATTTTCCCTGCCCCGGGAAAGTGAAGTAAGCTTAGCATTAAACTTTGTAGTACAGATACCTAGCTTGCGTCGATCTTAAAAACAAAACAAAACAAAACAAATAAAAAACTCGAATGATGGGGCCCCAGGCGACTGCCCTGCTCGCCCATGCCTAAGAACGGCCCTGTTTACCTAAAGGTACTGTTTCAATGAAAATCAAGAAGAAAAAAAAAAAAAAAATGTCATGGGGTGTACTTACTTCTTCACAAGACTGAAAACTGAAGAATACCCAGCAGGGTGAGGGCGGCCAGGGGTCTCCAGGGTTGTGGCCAGGCGGACGCTACTGACTGGAGTTTGTTTTTTCTCTCTTTATGTTGTCAACTGGCTATATCTAAATGAGGACATTAATGGACAGTTAACATTAGTAATTTTTCTTTATTTTACTCCATGTTTAAATCATTCTATCCTTGTGAGTATTATGTGGTTATTTGTAAAGTTCGTCATTTTATTTTAACACTCAACTTGTCATACCTCTCTGAGCCTGTCGTCAATGAAGAGCGCTATACAAAACTAACACGAGTGGACAGAGTGGGCGCTTTAAAACAGAACTGATCAGCGGCATATAGGTGGGCGTGGCGAGAGACAAGGGGTGGGGGCGCCAATTTTAAGCCCGCAGACACTCTCGGTCTATACTCGTACTGCGCCTACATCACAAAACAAAAACGCTGGATGTAAAGCGAGGGGTATTAAACCGGCACACGTTTCTCTTTATGGAGGTACAGAAAAACAAGCGACGACCACCGGAGCGCCATTGATACACAAGCGCAGAAATCAACGTGCACATGCAGCTTAGAAAGCAGCCTCTAGCACAAGGACAGAGAAATGAATACTCAGGAAGCCGGCTACGTCGCTGGGCACTTTACGCAGGACAATGCTAGTTTAGGCGAGTAGCAGAAATAACCAGTGGTTTGGACTCCAGCACAGCTCAATCAGCACGAGGAAGAGCCGCTCGGGGACTACAAAAGGGGTCTCAGAGTGCAGTGAATCGTTTGGTGCCGTTTCTTTTTCACGTCTATTATTCACATATCTTGCTTTTCTCTGAATTTGACAGCGGAACGAGAATCACTCGCCGCCTTTTCCGTCTCTCTGGGTGACGTCATCACCTTAGAAAGACAAAAGTCCTTCATGAAGATAAAAAAAAAAATTTCAAAGTAAAAGCCCTGTTAAAGCCTGCAGTGCTAATCTTGCAGAAATTACTATTTTCAGAGATATGTATGTCAAAAAAATATATAAGATCATTCTGACAAAATCAAATGCAATCCAACGTACTTGTATTGTAGCGACCTCACCGTAAGGGTCGAGAAGGAAGACGGTGCAGGGCAACGAAGTGAATGAAAATCATTTTACTCGGAATCGTTCCAGGAGAATACACAAATGTAAACCAAAACGAACGCTACTGAACTAGAGCTATTTATAATAAACCTTAAATGTGTCATGGTCAGGGCCATGAGAGAAGCCTTAAAAGAGAGGGAAACTCGGGTTCCATCCCAGAATCCCTCTCCACCATCTCGTTCTCATCCCGGACCATCCAGAAAACCCCGCCTCCGTTTTAAACGGCTTCGTTCAGGGTACCAACCCATTTCTTCCTTGTAACGTGAATCATTTACCCGACTGCAGCCCTCCGGCCTCCCCGATGGGTTCAACAGGCCTTCAAGCGTCAGGCTTCGTCCCGGCCGGGATGCTACAGTGTTAACCACATTGCAGTCCAATGCATGTGCACATGGTGAGTTTTAATATTGACACGGTTGTAGGGCTTTATAATTAAAACATTAACCAAATCATTGTTCGCTTTTCGTTACGGCACACAATTTCTGGGTCAGTTTAAAATACAAAATAGATACGTACTGTATTGCATTTTACTTCATGGCTATTTAGCGTGTCAACTAAAAACAGCAGAGAGTATTGCATTTCGCATAGCGGCTACTCCGAGGCCACGCATTAATCAGCCTTAAACGGAATTTAATCAGACGACCAATCAGCATCAAGAGGTGGGACAAGGGTTCCACTTCTGAAAATGTCTGTGTTATGGCCGAAAAAGACAACTTTCGTCAATGAGGAGTGATTAACACGAAACGACGAGAAGTGATTTAGGACGTGCTGAAAAAGTTTTGCCTTGTGTTAGACTGACTAAATAATACGTTATACTTGCCTCCAATCTTCCTGACCAATACCTCAAAAAGTTTATGGTATTGGCATTCCCATCCGCAGGTATTTACTAACCCTATTTAGGGGGATATCTTTGTACAGACGCCCGGACTGATGATCTACATAATCGTAAATGTAGATCTTCGGGACAGAAGCACTTGAGTGTGTTCTAAGGATGTTACTACAGCAGCTGAATTTTTTAACCTGTTACTGCTTTTATTAAACCAAACTTTTCAGTGAACCAACAGACACGAAAGAGAATGAAATCGTCATTTTCATCGTCAGCTTCCACCTGTTGGCTGAGACGAGCGATCTCATGTCTTATCAACTCCTTTCGTCCTCTTTAGAGACATAACGTTCTGTTTATAATCCGGCAGGTTACACGGATTATGAACGGATTTGCACGTTCACATTCATGTATGCATGCCACGTGGACTAAAAGTACAAGTTTGTTATAATGAATTTCACAGTTCTTGCTAAATGATGCCAAAGAAATCTAACAGTTTACTACAGATGTGAGGTCCTGTAGATAAATATAAATAAATATAGTATTATTTAATGTCCCTTGCAATTCTAAAAATAAAATTCCATGAAATTCAAAACTGCCCTTTTCTTGGCTTCATTTTTGAGAACGTAAAAGCAATTTCTTTCAAAATCAATTTTTTTCAGTTAATTCACTTTGCACAGGTAAGGTTGCTGAGAATTATATGAAGCATAAGGTTGCGCAGACACACACTAGTGCCTACAACAGGACATCTGATGCTTTCTAAAAGTGCACTTTTATAAGGCAGTTATTATCTATAAGGAATACAAAAGTTTCAATGGAAGGTGTTCTGCTATAGTTATGGCACCAGAGAGGGTAGACGTGTTGCATGTTGATTAGCAAATGCAAGCAATGAGGTGCTCATTGCATTGAGTTTGCATGTTTTCCCTGGGCACAAGATGACACTTGCGTATTATGCATCTTTAAGATGCGTGTCTTAAAGGTAAAGCTACATCTACTTTATGGCACTGCAGATGATCGTGAACACTCACTCTCTTCCAAGAGGTAGACCGTGACCTTGCATTTCATGATGCAATATCAAGATTGGCTACAATTCCACAGAAAGAGAAAGTGGTCGAAAAGAATAGAAAAAAAAAAAAAATCGACAAGCAAGATTGTAACAATGTGAGGATGCAGAGCAGTGCAAATACAGGAAAGAGGATCGCCAACCATCTGAAATGAACAAGTAAAAAACAAAAGCTGCAGACCCAAAGTGAAAGTGCGGGACCCACCTCAACCACCACGTCATCCTCCTCCCTTTGCAATGCCATACCAGAATACAATAAAATTCACATCGTTTCCAATGCCAACTTGTATAAATTCACACATCCTCAAATAAGGGAATAACCTTAGAAGTCTATTAGTGAAAGAAGTCAGCTGTGCGATTGCGGATAATAATTTAACAGCAGGGAGAACACTAGACGGTCAGATTGGCCAGGTACCAGTCAAGAAGAACGAATTGATCACCTCCATAGGAAGCTTGGGATCTGAGATGAAGAGCTGCGAGCCTGCAGGTATTAAAGTCGACTTTGGCAGAGTAAAGAAGAAAAGCTCTAATGACGACATCTCCGGACTTCTTCAGTGCATCCAGCAGGGGGCATACACTCCCTGGGAATACTACTGCAGTATGTTTGTTAGCGATTGCAGCATTTTTACTAAACCAAAGGTCCGTCTATCTATATATTATAAAGTATTATATACTTTCCTGGTGGTACTGTGGTAATTCTAAGATGAAGAAAGGAAAAAAACAAATACCACTATTGAAAGGATACACTTAGCTTCTTTTAATATCGGCTGGACACTCACAATAACAATTTCAAAAGAAAGCTTCTGGCAAAGCCTGTAGTCGTGAAGTTCGTGTGATCGGAGTGCGGGCGGCATTGTTCCTATAGGGACTGGCAGGAGTGATGTCTTCCATCCATCTGTATATGAGCACTATACTGCTCACTGCAGTTGCCACAGCTTCATCCTTTTCTCGTGATCTTTGGTTCCAAAATAAGGGCATGCAATTTCCAACCATGGAATTTATTCTTTGCTAACGGAAGGACACTCTAAATGGTATTAAGATTAAAGGCATTACAGTACTTTCAAGGAGCCCAAACTGAATTAATATCTGTATTGATTATTTCTCAATTAATTCAGTGGATGGGACAATTGGAACCCCTACCTCAAATCAAAAGGATTTTTTTTATTATTATTGGGATATTGGATTTAATGTACAAATTAAATAGTAAACCAGAATATTTTTCTATTGTTTTAAAGACTTAAAAAGGTTTTCCAAGAGGCAATTATATGGTTTGCCCAGATTGATCATTTATTTGAGAAATTCCAGTCTGGTTTTCGCACTGGTCATAGTACAAAAATGGCACTAACATGGGTTGTAAATGACATTCTGATATCCTCTGATGAAGGAAACTCCACTGTAATTATGTTGTTAGCCTTAAGTGCAGCATTTGACACCATTGACCATTCTATTTTACTGCACAGGCTAGAAAACAATGTTGGGCTTACAGGCCCCGTGCTCGCTTGGTTTAGTTCTTATTTATCAAATCGATTCCAGTATGTACAGAAATGTGCAGACAGTACTCCATGATTATACACAGAAGTTCAATATGGTGTCCCACAGGGCTCAGTACTGGGACCTTTACTGTTTTCACTTTACATGCTGCCACTGGGATCTCTCATTAGGAAACATAATGTTAATTTTCACTCGTATGCAGATGACACCCAGTTATACCTTTCATTTAAATCAAATGAAGTTTCCCGAATGTTGTCTTTAATTAGTTGTGTTAGTGAATTTAAAAGAGTGGATGAATAAGAACTACTTGTCTTTAAATACAGATAAAACAGAGATGTTAATTGTTGGAGGGAATGACGCTGATCACAGCAATATTCTGTCATCATTTAACTCAGTTGGAATCACCATTAATTTTACTGAATCAGCCCACAATCTAGGAGTTATCTTTGATTCTAGCATGTCATTTAAATCACATATTACAAAGTTGTCCAAATCATGTTTCTTCCATCTTAAAAATGTTGGGAAATTAAGGCGCTTTCTAAATAAACAGGATTCTGAGAAATTGTTGCATTTATCTCTAGTAGGATTGACTACTGCAATGCGGTGTTCACTGGATGTTCAAACTGTTCTCTATACAGCCTCCAGTTAAAAAATGCGGCTGCAAGAATTATTACAAGAACAAGAAAATATGAACACATAACTCCAGTTCTTAAATCCTTACACTGGCTCCCGGTTAAGTTTAGGGAAGATTTCAAAATCCTCCTTTTAACATATAAAGCATTAAATGGCCAAGGTCCGGCTTACTTGTCTGAACTTATCATGACTTACAAACCTGAGCGACATTAAGATCTCAAGATGCCGGTCTGCTTAGGATTCCAAGGATTAATAAAATAACACTGGGAGGTCGAGCTTTTAGTTACAGGGCCCCTAAACTGTGGAATGGTCTTCCTGCTTCTATAAGAGATACCCCTTCAGTCTCAGCTTTTAAATCCCACCTGAAGACTCACTACTTCAGTTTAGCACACCCTGACTAGAGCTGCTGATTAACTGTACAGACTGCATCTCTGTTGTTAGTCATTAGCACTAAATCATAAGTAACATGATAGTTATAATTTGATACTAACCCATCACCTATTCTGTTTCTCTTCTCAGTACTCAAATGTGGAACTTGCCACCTGCCAAGCTGTTTTGCCTGCCTAAGGTAAAAGTCATCTCTGATGGAGGACACAAGAGGGGTCCTTTAATCGGATTGTTGGCCCAGCACTGACTCAACTGTGAAATGGCCAAATGGGGGAGGCAGCATGATGGCTGAGGTCTCCTGGCCTCTAAAAAAATCCATATCATATTATGGGATATCATCTCCTGTTAAATTCTGCTCCATAATTGTAAATTATTTTATACTGTATTGAGGATTTGCTTTGTGTATTGTATTATATTGACCCCGTTCTTTTTGATACCCACTGCACGCCCAACCTACCTGGAAAGGGGACTCTCTTTGAACTGCCTTTCCCAAGGTTTCTTCCATTTTTTCCCCACAAGGGCTTTTTTGGAGTTTTTCCTTGTCTTCTTAGAGAGTCAAGGCTGGGGGGCTGTCAAGAGGCACTTCTTGTGTGATTTTGGGCTATACAAAAATAAATTGTATTTTAAATTGTACTATATCCCAGCAGCCCAACAATTACCTGCACAATTTGTACAACATGCATTTAGAATTAATGATTTTATCATATGGCTCCCGGATGCTCTGGCAAATCCAGGTATGGACTTGACCAGAGTATCAGGAAATCTGAAACACTCCAATCTGGAATCGGCAAGGGACCTAGTACAGTAGTGGCTGTTGTACTTTTGGACGAGCTCACCCCATTTCACATCCCTTAACTTAATTTCACATTTTCTAGAGTGCCCTGCCCTTCCCTTCCCCACACCCTAAACCTAACCTTTGTAACCCTGCCCTAATCCTAAATCTTAAAATATTGCCCTAATCGTGAAGTTATCGGTTTGGGCCTGGAGGTTCAGTTACTCCTCAGGGTCACACTATTAGCCCTTATTTTATTCCCTTTTACATCTTTGATTAAATTCTTTATTTGAGATAGCTTTAATTATTTTAGATGCTCTTTTTGTATACTTTTGCATTATAACTGTATTTTTTAACCTTTAACTGAAAATGTTTTTTAAGTAACATGATCAGTCTTAAATTGAATTTTTAAAGTCATTTTACATCAAGATTTAACACAGATACCCATTTGATGATGAAAAAGATAATATATCAGGTTTGTGTATTTAATTTTTTTTAGTGATAACAGGAATATGGATATGGACTCCTTCAATTTCCTTTTATTTCTGGAAAGAGTGCGTCAATGCCATCTGTCTCTTTGGGGCCTGCCATCCTCCAATAACCCTACTTCTACTGTAGGTGCTTTTATCACCATACCTTGACCCATCACAACAATATAAACTTGAAATAAAGCAAAAATAATAAAACACTGTAAAAAATCAACAGAAGCAAAATGTATTTTAAAAGAGTCTTCATGAAAGATAATTTTCTTTAAGAAAGGGAATGTGTTTCTTTAAGCTGGGATGCATAGCTGCTTAAACGTTTCCACACAGGTCTTGTATCTTTCCAGATTTCATGGGAGATGTCTTGTCAAGGTGGAGGAGCTGAAGATCTCCTCTTCTTTGTCCAGCATGCATCCCAAACTTAAACAACTCTGTCCACATGTGCCTAACCATAATACACGATTGATCATCTTAATTACTAGTAATGTTCACATTGTAAAATTGTTTTGCCCTAATCCCAAAAGGCTGATGTCCATGCCCCAGGCTAAGAAAATAGTTTTTTGGGTTTTTTTTTTTGCACATATAGCAAGATACAAAGTTCAAATCAATAAAGATTCAAAGCCTAAATCAATTCCTAGCAGTCTCCACTGTTATTAGTTAAAAGATGCAAATTGTCAAAATAAAAATTTCAACACAAGGTAAAACTGTAGCTTGTTTGAGCACTTATTTGAACAGCCATCAGTGTGCCTTGTCTGACAGCTTTCAGCTCACTGTAGCTTGTTTGAGCACTTACCCAGTATGGCTCATTTCTACCAGCATACAAGAAGGTTGTACTCTGTGCTGCTTTGAGACTGAAACATTTCAACAATCTAGATGAGAACAAGCCATCCAGTCCCACAAAGCTCCAGTCCCACAAAGCTCAGTAGTCCTATCCACCTAATTCTTCTAAAATAACATCAAGTCGAGTTCTGAAAGTCCCTAAAGTCCTGCTGTCCACCACACTACTTGGTCACTTTATTCCATGTGTCTGTGGTTCTCTGCATAAAGAAAAACTTCCTAATGTTTATGCAAAATTTATCCTTAAGTTTCCAACTGTGTCTCCTTGTTCTTGATGAACTCATTTTAAAATAACAGTCTCGATCCACTGTACTAATTCCCTTCATAATTTTAAACAACTTCAGTCACGTCACCTCTTAATCTTCTTTTGCTTAAAATGAAAAGGCTCAGCTCTGAGGTATCAACTGTGGTGTCCTCTCTGCTTCTCTGTCTTGAGGAAGTCCAGAAAGTTGTCCTTCACATCCTGGATCACTTTGTACTGACGGTATGGTTCCTGCATTTCTAAGTGTACACTTTGTTTTTCTTTTTATTATTTCTGGACATAACGTATGTGCACAAATGTTTGTAGTATCGCTGTCACTTTTATTTATCTGCACTTTGATTCCTTGCTGTCTTAATTTTGCACATTACTGCTCTTTTTTGCCACAATATCATTAATCAATATTATGCTTTATTTTGAATCCAGTTCATTTTTCAATCATAATTATATTTCACCTGTATTCAGCCATATTTGGCTAATTACTTCTAAATTGTTTCTCATCTTTATGAAATCTTCACCATCTCTCATCTCTGCTACTGGTGAAAACTTGTTTGTCACATTCAGAAAAGCAATGTAGCTTCTCTCACTGTTTCCTAACAGGTTTGATATGCTATCTGCTAAAACAGGAGTGAATCGCACTCTTTAGTTGGGATGGTCTACTCTATTAATGTTATTATAGTACATTTGCAGTAATAGCTCAGTGTACCACCTGCATTGTCCTCAGCAATAACTCCTTTTGTACTTCAAAGAGGGTGATAGAAATTATTAGGGCATTGGGATGGGCTAGAATATTTATTTTTTTGAGTTCTTTTGATCCCAGCACCACGGTCACAATATCAGCGATTTCATTCCAAATGTGGCACATCTCTGACTGCTTCTCCAGATATTTCATTTTTTACCTTCACATTCGCAACAGTGAATACTCATTTGGGCCTGAAAATATCCAGTATACATGCTTTGTCCGATTGTTTTTCTTCTCCTAATGTGAAAACTTTGTAACTGAAGCCTTTTAGAGAATTATTTACTTCATTCATAGCCGCAAAATTACTTCTCAAAGAGGTAATTTCCCCCCACTTTCTTAGTTTGCATACAATTAAAACCTCACACTCATGACAGTTCTGTTGTACCACTGTAGCTCTTGCAGTGAGGACTCAGTGCAGCACTTAAATTGTTCCCATGAATTCTTGTGTGGGACTGCAGATTACTTTTCCGTGAGAATTGTTTGCCACAGTCAGAACAGGTATAAGGTTTCTCTCCAGTGTGAATTCTTGTATGGGTCATAAGTGTAGTACTTGTAGAGAAGAGTTTCCCACAATCAGAACAGCAATATGGTTTCTCTCCAGTATGAATTCTTCTATGCTTCTTAAGATTGCCTCTTCGTGAGAACTGTTTGCCACAGTCAGAACAGCAATATGGTTTCTCTCCAGTGTGAATTCTTGCATGGATCTGATAATGTCGACTGGTAGTGAATTGTTTACCACATTCAGAACAGCTGTATGGCCTCTCCCCAGTGTGAATTCTTGTGTGTAACTGAAGGCTATGTTTTACAGAAAATTGTTTGCCACATTCAGAACAACAGTATGGTTTCTCTCCCGTGTGAATTCTAGTGTGGGACTGAAGGCCGGCTCTTTGTAAAAATTGTTTGCCACAGTCAGCACATGCATATGGCTTCTCTCCAGTATGAATTCTTTTATGAGTGAGAAGATTGCCTCTTCTTGAGAATTGTTTGCCACAGTCAGAGCAGCAAAATGGTTTCTCTCCTGTATGAATTCGTCTGTGGAGCCGAAGATGGCTACTTGTAACAAATCCTTTGCCACATTCAGAGCAGCAATATGGCTTCTCTCCTGTGTGTATTCTTGTATGGGTTAGAAGAGTGCTACTAGTAGAGAATCGTTTACCACAAACAGAACAGCAATATGGTTTTTCTCCAGTGTGGATTCTTGTGTGGATCAGATGAGCAATACTTGTGGTAAATTGTTTCCCACATTCAGAACAGCAGTATGGCTTCTCTCCTGTGTGACGCTTTGCATGTATCTGAAGGCTGCATTGTAGAGAAAATTGTTTGCCGCATTCAGAGCAGCCATATGGCTTCTCTCCACTGTGAATTCTTGAGTGGGTCTGCAGATTGCTATTTTTAGTGAATCGCTTTCCACAGTCAGGACAGCAATATGGTTTCTCTCCACTATGAATTTTTTTATGTGAATAAAGATTGCCATGACTAGAGAATTCTTTTCCACATTCAGAA
Source organism: Polypterus senegalus (assembly GCF_016835505.1). NCBI lineage: Eukaryota > Metazoa > Chordata > Cladistia > Polypteriformes > Polypteridae > Polypterus > Polypterus senegalus. The sequence goes on from NC_053161.1 coordinate 156,334,892, forward strand.
CAGGATGGCTTTTCTTTGTGATGTTTAGATTCAGATTTTTGTGTAGTTTTCCTCTGTTCTTGGCCAACATACAAAGGTGCAGAATTTGGGTTATGAACCTGTTGTTGAGTGTTGTTCACATCTATACTTATCGATTTCACTTTTTCTAGGTTTTCATTTTTATGTGGGCTACAATGAAGAGAGAGGGTAACATGTTCTTGCAAATCTGCAGAAATACAAAATATACAATTTATTTTAAAAGAAGTCAGATGAGATCGTCATTAGTGTGCAATATCACATTCATTTTAAAATAAATACAAATAAAAAAGAAATGCCAACACCAGTGGGGGACATAATGGGTTGAATGGGGGAGCCCATTCGAATATCCTAGTATGCAAGTCAAGAGGGACATCAAATTTAACTTTTTGAAATATAAATGCAGGATCTTTCTTGGTATCAGGGAATTCTTAAAGAAGGATTACACCTCCACCAATACTGGACATGCCCACATCAAGAATAAACTGCAAAGATGGATCCAGAAGTCTCAGTCAACAGCAACTTGATGTATTAAATATTTATTGGGCTTCAGCAGACCACAAAAACTGCTCCTAGGATTTGTTTTTTGTATGTGAGGTGATGGGAGAGAATATTGTACTGAAATGTTAATTAATCATCTGTAATAGTTAGCAAAGCCTACAAATCATCAGACTTGTTTCACACTCTCCAGTGTCTTCCAATTCAAGATTTCCACTAGGTTAGGATCCCCACTTAAACCAGTGTGAGTAATTTCATATGCCAAAAACAATACTTTATCCCCATGAAATTTGCACTTTCTAATTTGACAAACAATTGATTGTCCCATGGTTTTTGCAATGCCTCACGGACATGCTGCACATCAGTCTGCGGGTCTTTTGAGGGGGGAAAAAAAGGATATCGCTATTGTATATCAATATGTAAATCTTCCAAAACATCACAAAATAAGTCATGAATGACTAAAACACAACTGGAGCATTGGCCAATCTATATGGCATTAAATAGCATTTGTAACTTCCATTAGAATTGTCGAATGTTCATTCCACTAATCACATTTTCAAATGTGTAAAGCCAACTTGGTACTGTAAATATTGTTAATCATGCAACCTGTTTACAGAGTACAGAACTGAATTGGATAGTTATTCTTAAACTATTATTTTTTAAAGTTAAAATAGCAGAAACAAATTGTTTTAGATACCTTATTATAACTTCATCTACTCAAAATTTCATAGACTATTGCAAGCATCAGATAGAAAGTTCAGAAATTAAAAAAAAATGTCTGAAACATTAATAAAATGCTTCTGAGTCTTTAGCCCCTGATATTTTCTGGATTACCTACATGACAATAGTGGTAAGTCCCCGGATCCTTGTCTCCATTATATAGCCCCTGACCCCGATTTTATATACATGCAACACTATGGGTAACAATCACTTGGGCTATGACCCTGAAACCTTCAAATTCTAGAATTTCTGAATTCACTGTCATAATCTTCTTTATTTATTTATCTGGTTTGTACAATGCTATATACTGTATACCCTGCCATTCTTTCTTATATTCTGTAAGTGCCGTGAGCATGGGAAAGGCGCTATATAAATAAAATGTATTATTATTATTTATTATTAGAAACGCCCCTGGACCGATGACATCAGTTTAAATTTAACAGGTCCCCAAACAACTTAATCCATTGTAATGTATATTTACATTTACATACTTTGAAAAGGGACCCCCCAATCCCAAAACCATAAAATGGTTTATGTTTACATGCATGCCTATTTACTTTAAATGGGGATGCCCCATCTGCCTGCTCTCTGAAATTCTTTGCACCACTGGTTGAAGCTCACTGGTGCTTCTCAATTTTTGCTTTTCATTATTGCCACCCTTAGATGAATACTGGCAGTGTTTTCTAGTGTACCGGCTCTCATCATGTTTATCCATTCTGCTCCGTCTACCTCCAGACCCTGGATGCAATGCTCGGAACTCCAAAAGGGACTCATCACTCACTAATAAACCAACCTGATGAGCCGCGGCACTTAAAATGGCAAAATACCCAAACACGGCTCTTAAACTGCAAAGCTCAAATTTCTAAGTGGGAAGCCAGACAAATTGTGTTGCAGTGCTTAAAGCTACTGCTCTGCATTTCCTCGCTCTTCATGATAATACATCAGTGTAACATACAGAGTACAAGCACTTACCATATATACTTATGGATAAGTTCTCCCGCGTATAAGTCGGGTCTTGATTTTACCGTATAATTTCTAGTATTTTATAATGTCGGTTGTATAAGTCGAATGCAGAAAACTCACGCTATTGATCCAAGAGATCATGATATGCTAACGCCCACCTGAGAGAGTAACCACGGAGCACACTGCCTTTATTTTCTATTTATTGTGCCTACGTGACCACATGGTAATACCTGAAATATTCCGAAGTGACGTTTGCACCGTTTTGTGTTTTTTTTGTATCTCACACCCTCATACACCTTTATCATATGAGCATCCCTCATCTACAATGGAGCGTTTGATCAGAAGGAAATTTGAAGTTTTCAAAATTCGATATGTCTGAGAAACTGGTGTGCGATTGGAGGAGGCAAGAAGATGTACAAAAAAAATAATTAAGTGTCGCATTTTTGAATTGCCGTTTAAGTCGGGATCTGATTTTATGATCGATTTTTCGGGTTTCAAGACCCGACTTATATGTGAGTATATACGGTATGTGTATACCCTTCAAGCACTGCTTTGCAAATACATTCACATCTTTAAAGGGGTACCCCATGGAACTCACAAAAAGAAATGCTGTTCTTTTCCATTTGGAGTTCGGACGAGCAAAGTACACTGAGATTTTAGAGCAACATATGCTGCCTTCAAGTTGACATCTTTTCCAGGGATGTCCATGCATTTTTCAACAAGACAATGCAAACCCACATTCTGCACACATAACAAAGACATGGCTGCTGAAGAAGAGGGGGTGGGTACTGGACTGGCCTGTCTGCAGTCATAACCTGTCCTCAAGAGAGACTGTGTGTGAAAAATGCGACAACGACAACCACCACCCATCTTGTTGCACACTCTAAGACATGCTTGCAGGAAGGATGGGCCAAAATAACACCTGGAACATTTCATCACTTGGTATCCTCAGTGCCAAAATGTCTTTTAAGTGTTGTGAGAAGGAATGGCGACATTACACATTGGTGAATGTTTTATCATCCCAACTGTTGTTAGAAAGTGTTGCAGGCCTGAAATACAAGAATGGATGTATATTAACAAATGAAATGAAATTGACCTGATAAAACATGAAATATCTTGGGTTCGCATTGTCTGCAATGAAATAAAAGTCAAAGGAAATTTAACAGTTACTGTTTTTTTTTGTTTTGTTTTTTTTTGCATTTTCCATTCCACCCCAACTTTTTCCAGTTTGGGGGTTGTAGTATGACAACTACTTACACAGTATTTACATTGTGTTAAGTATAATAAAGTATACTGAAATTATTTAAATTGAACAGGAGGATGTGTGTAGGTTATATGCAAATACTACATTATTTTATACAAGGAACATGAGGACCTGCAGATTTCGATAACCGTGGGGGTGTCCTGTAACCACTCACCCATGGATACTGAGGGACGACTGTATAAATAAATTCCAGTATTATTAGCATGACAGTGTACTTTGTATTATTTACTGAAACTCTCTTTTTTTTTTAACATTATTAATTTTTTTTTTTTTTTATTTATTTATTAATTTTATTACAATCAATACATAGCAATCAAGTTTTACAAAAAAAAAGAATTATGCTAAGAACAGATCGATCCCCACCCTTGAGAGAGAGAGCAAGCCAAACGGTGTAAAATTTAAGGCTTTTAAAAATACCTAAATCAACAAATTCTCTGTGCTTTATAAAATCATTTCAAAATATTACTGATTAGATCCTGCCATGTTTTGAAAAAGTCTGCACAGATCCTCTAACTGAGTATTTGATTTTTCCAATTTTAAATAATATAACACATCAGTTTCCCACTGACTTAAAGAGGAGAGTTTGGGTTCTTCCAGTTTATCAGAATAAGTCTGCGTGCCAACAGTGTAGTGAATGCAATCACAGTTTGTTTGTCTTTCTCCACTTTAAGACCCTCTGGAAGAACCCCAAACACAGCTGTTAATGGGTTAGGAGGGATTGTGAGTCCAAGACTGTCTGAGAGGTAATTAAAAATTTTTGTCCAGAATAATGTTAATTTGGAGCAGGCCCAGAACATGTGACCTAGTGAGGCTGGGGCTTGGTTGCAACGTTCGCAGGTTGGATCATGCCCTGGAAACATTTTGGAGAGTTTTAGTCGAGACAGATGTGCTCGATATATAATTTTGAGTTGTATAATTGTATGCTTTGCATATGGAGCTTGAGTGAATTCTCTGCATTGCTACTTTCCACTCCTTTTCTGATATATTAATTGAGAGGTCATTTTCCCAGTGTCCTCTTGGATCTTTGAAAGGAAGGGATTGTAAAAGGATTTTATATATTGTAGAGATGGAGTCTAACTCCTTGAAATTGAGCAATAATTTTTCCAGCGTGGATGAGGGTGCAAGATGAGGAAAATCTGGAAGGTTCTGTTTAACAAAGTTCCTGATTTGAAGATAGTGAAAGAAATTTGTAGCTGGAATGTTAAATTTGGAACGTAATTGTTCATAGGATGCAAAGACGTTGTCTATATAAAGGTCTCTAAGCAAGTTAATTCCAAATTTTTCCAGATATTAAAACTGCATATGTTTGTGAGGGTTGAAAGAGGTGGTTCTTTTGCAGGGTGCCACAGAAAGAAGCTTCTCCGTCTTAAAATGCTTTCTACATTGGTTCCAGATTCTAAGTGAGTGGAGCACAATTGGGTTATTAGTGTATTGCCGATAACGTGTGTTTATTGGAGCACAAAGCAAGGAATACAAAGAAGTACTGCAGGATTTTACTTCTATTGCGGTCCATGCCTGTGTATGTTCTTCTATTTGTGTCCAGGTTCTTATCGACTGTATATTTGCCCCAGTAATAAAACTGGAAGTTAGGTAGAGCCATGCCGCCTTCTGCCTTTTGTCTTTGTAGGGTCGCTCTTTTGATGCGTGGATGTTTAGAATTCCAAATAAATGAGGTTATTGTTGAATCTAATTGCTTAAAGAACGATTTATTAATGTATATTGGTATGTTTTGAAATAAAAAGGAGCTTAGGAAGAATATTCATCTTAACAGTGTTAATTCTTCCAGCTAGTGTGAGATGAAGGGTTGACCATCTATGCAAGTCTTGTTTAATTTTTTCCATACAGACACGAAATTTTTTGATAAAGAGCTTTATGTTTACTTGTGATGTTTACCCGAGGTATTTAAACTGTTCTGCAATGATAAAAGGAAGGGTGTCTAATCTAATATTATATGCTTGCGAATTCACGGAAAGAGTACACTTTTATTCAGATTAATTCTGAGACCAGAGAGCTTTTGAAATTCTGTGAGTGCTGCTAAGACTGCAGGCACAGAATTTTCTGGGTCCGATATATACAGTACCATGTCATCTGCATATAATGAGATTTTCTGTTCCAGTCCTTCTCTGCTAATCCCCTTTATCTGATCAGTATTTCGACAATGTATTGCCAGTGGTTCAATGGCAATTGCAAACAGCAGTGGTGACAAAGGGCATCCTTGTCTTGTGCCACGTTCTAGTTTAAAGTAGTCTGAGCAAATGTTATTGATGCAAACTGAAGCTTCTGGGTTAGTATACAGTAATTTAATCCATGCACAAATGTTGGGCCAAACCCAAACTTCTCCAAAATAGTAAAAGGTATTTCCATTCAATCATGTCGAATGCTTTTTCTGCATCCAATGATAATAATATTTCTGGGGTGTTTGATTTAGTTGGTGAGTATATTACATTAAACAGGCGTCGAAGATTTGAAGATAAGTGTCGGCCCCTAATAAATCCAGTTTGGTCTTGTGATATTATTGAGGGAGCACTTTCTCCATCCTTCTAGCTATGATTTTAGAGAGTATTTTAACGTCGTTATTCAGAAGTGAAATTGGTCTGTATGATGCACATTGTAATAAGTCCTTATTTTGTTTTGGAAAGACAGTGATTAGTGCTTGGCGAAAGGTTTGTGGAAGAGATTGGTTATCTCTGGCTTCTGTAAATGTTGCTAATAGGAGGGAGCTAGCTGAGCGGAGAATTTCTTGTAAAACTCTGCAGGGTAGCCATCAGGGCCTGCTGCTTTTCCACCTTGGAGTGACTTTATAGCATCCAGTAATTCTGATAATGACAGAGGTTTATCGAGCTCCTCCACACTAATAGCGTCAATTTGTGGTATCTGTAATTTATCCAGAAATGCATTAGATTGTATATTGTCTTCTTTAAACTCAGTAGTATATAGGGATTTATAGTAGTCTCTAAAAGTGCACATTATATTTTTGTGTTCGATGATTTTATCTCCATTCGTGTTAGTAATTATCGAGATTGCGTTGCGCACTTCTTGCTTGTGAATTTGTTGCGCTAAAAGCTTATTAGCTTTCTCTCCATGTTCATAATAATGATGTCTGGATTTGTAAATTAGTTGTTCGGTTTCTTTAGTTGTCAAGAGGTTTAATTCTGAATGTAGAGCCTGCCTCCTCTTATGTAGAGTCTCGCTTGGTAGTCTGGCATGTTCTTCATCTATTTTAGTAATTTCGCTTTTTATCTCTGCTACTTTCTTCGCTCGGATTTATTTCTGTGGGAAAGATATGAGATAATCTGTCCTCTTAAGAAGGCCTTAAGAGTTTCCCAGAGTGTTCCTGCAGAGATCTCAGGGGATGTATTTGTCTCTAGAAAGAATTCAATTTGTTTGGATATAAATTCAGTACAATTCTCGTCAGCTAATAGAAGCGGATTGAGACGCCATCTGCGGGGTGAGTGTATGGGGCTTAGTAATTTCAGCTCCAAGATCATCGGAGCATGGTCTGAAATAACAATAGCATCGTATTTACAAGATTTAATCTTAGGCAAGAAGTTATTATCTATAAAGAAGTAATCAATCCTTGAGTAGCAATGATGTACTGGTGAGTAGAAAGAATATGTTCTTGAATTTGGGTTTAAAAACCTCCAGGGATCTGATAAGTTGTGATCAGTTATAAACTTTGTAATTATCTTTGCGGTGTTAGTTGCGTTCCCCTGTGGAGGAAGTCTTATCTAAAAGTGGATTTAGAACACAATTAAAGCCCCCAGCCATTATAAGTTTATGAGTGTTCAGATTGGGAATGGATGCAAATAAATTTTGTATAAATTCCTTATCATCAACATTAGGTGCATAAACATTTATCAAAATCATTTTACAGTTAGATAAGTCTCCCATGACCATCACATATCTCCCTTCAGGATCCAATACTACATCTGATGCTACAAATGGTACTGTTCTATGTATGAGAATTCCCACCCCTCTAGTTTTCTTTGTAAAACTAGAATGGAACATTTGGCCAGTCCAGTCTTTTGCAGCCGGAACTGATCCTTACTTAGTAAGTGGGTTTCCTGTAAAAATACTATTTTAGCATTTAGACCTGTTAGGTGAGAAAGTACTTTCTTTCTCTTTAATTCGTGATTCAGGCCTTTAACATTCCAGCTTACGAAGTTAACTGTCCCATCATGGAGACACTGATTCTGAGTTTTTGGTGTCATATTATAGTCTTAACTGGAAGTGAAATAGTTTAGGTCTTAATTTCCTATTCCCCCAAGAGTTGTTGCCATGCAGCTTATTATTACGTTGATAGTTATAATTATAAAGATTGAGATGATAGATTAGATATAGATCAAGCCTGCTCTCTTTCTCTTCCCCTTAACCCCCACCCTCCCTTTTTGCCTCCCCAGGTGAGGCTAAAACCCACTTCATGCAGTCCCAGTCCTCTGACATACCCAGAGACAGAGCACGTCCAAAGCACATCAAGCCCCCATGCAGTGGCGCTTTAAGGTTAAAAGATAGAGATATCTGTTACCAATATAGTCTTTAAAAGAGGAAAAAGAAAAAAAAAAAAAAAGAATTTTGCACTTAATATATATATATATATATACATATACACATATACATATATATATATATATATATATATACATACATACATACATATAATCTTCATCAATTTTAGTGCATTAAGATGATATCCCCAGATAATAAACCCAGGTGATGGTGTTAAAGATGTGTCCAAAACAAGCATAACAAGTCTTAATGCAGTAATAGCAATAACAGCAAACCAAGGGTATGATATTGAACAGTCTCATTTAGGGTACACATGAAATAATTAGAAAAGAAAAAAAAAAAAAGAGGAGGAAAACGTAATTAAGCACAATAAAACACAAACATTTAGCGCCCTAGTAATACTAAGTAATGATAAGTAAAAAGTAAGTAAAAATAATATAAGAATATGAGAATATATGCTGATAAAAACCCGTATTTTAGAAACAAATAGATCAGACAGTAGATTATTAATCCTAGCTTTATCATTTACCGCCATGACTCACAATTATGTATCAGAATAGTCCGGGATCAGCTTTCTTAACTCATTTTCTGCCTCCTCCTTGCTAGCGAAAACATAGAAATGCCCTGCCATTCCACTTTCAGTTTTGCGGATACAGGAGGCCGTATTTGACATTGGCTTGCCGTAGCGCTGTTTAATATTATAGAAGGCGGCGTTTGATAGCTGTTGCTGGAGAGAAGTCAGGGAAGGCGAATTGGCAATCTTCATATATAATATCTTCCTTTTTTTCCTGAGGAGTTCCATCACCTCTAACTTAAATGATAATCGTTCAAAACGGACTATAAAAGATCTTGGTCGGGGTCTGACGGTGTTTGATCAGCGTGACGCTGTAAGCGCTGCTATCTCAGATTCTGCTTTAAAGTCGCCCGATTATTTTAGAAAAAGTTCAGTTGCGAATTTCACGGGTTTAAACTTTCGATTCTCCGGCAAGCCTTCAATTCTGACATTATACCTTCTATTCCCATCTTCTAAAGCAGCCAGTCTGTCTCCAAGTTTTTCTCCGAGTTTTTACATTCGAACTGACATTTACTGCTCTTTCCTCGGCACTGGCAGCTAGATGTTCGGCTATTTCGATCCGATTCGTGAATGTCTCACTAAGATGCTCCAATCGATCAGCAAGCGTGCTCAGTTTAGCGAGTTTTTCTCAATGCGCTCTTCAATTTTACCCAGCACCTGTCGAAGTTCAAGCTGTACCTCTTGAAGCCTTTCATTTGCCTGTTGGATTTCCTGTCGCAGACATTCATTGGCCTGTTTCATCTCCTGTTTCAGTCTCTCATGTGCCTTTGCCGTTGCTTTCTCATTAGCCTTCTCGCTTTTCTTTATATCTTGCCTGAGGTCAGCGAGCAACACTTTCAGTTCAGATAGCTCAAATGTGCCTTCTTGTACCGTAGATGAAGCAGCAGACTCTGCTGAAGCGGTGTCCCGCTGCTCCAGTCCCGCGTGATTGCGTAACTGAAGCCGCGGACCTCCCGGCCTTTTCCAGTTTCAGGTAATCCTCTCCAATCGGCGAGCTATCCACATCTGCACTCACGATCGCACCTTCGCTCCCTTTTCGCTCTCAGGCGGCGATGTAGCGGACCGTGGTCCCGAGGAGTCTGTACTTTCGCCCATCTGATCCAGGTCTGTCTCTGAGAGGCCGTATCTCGAACTAGGGCTTGCTGATCGCAGCTTGGATGTAGCTTTAGTCTTGATTCTTTCGGACCCCCTTCTTGTTGGCCATGTTTATATGTGTTTACATATACTGTAGCGGTCCCTCTCGGGTTGAATAAATACAGGATATCTCAGAATAATAAGCAAATAATATGAAAAATAGCACCACTGCTAGCGGAGCTCCACTTCAGACGTCCATCTCTCGCATCGGACGAGACCAACCTAACATTATTAATTTTAATAAAATCAAATAACATTCCATACAAGCAAGTCAAGTTTAACAAAACTAGGTTCGAAACAAATTGACCCCCACCCATGAGAAAGAGTGCTAGGTCAGCAGAGTAATAATCTTACTATATAAAAGCGGTCGGGATTGTCCTTCCGTCCCGTGAGTGCTACGCAGGCGCGGAGTTTCACACACGCCCCGTCCATTTGCAATGCACGATGGGATTTGTAGTTTCATTTTTCTAGGTAAAAGATGATTTTCTACTCCATACTGTGCGATATCATCTTCTTCTTTCTTACTATATAAAAGCGGTCGGGATTGTCCTTCCGTCCCGTGAGTGGAAAGCGTAGCGGTATTCCGCTTATCACAGACTAACTACTTGCAGCTTGCTGCAGGCGACATGATGTGAGCAGAGTTCTGTGCGCCATCGTTGCCTTGCTTTTGTACGCGATGTGCTGGAAAAATAGACAAAATTATGTCTCTGGAAATAATTAATGTTGATGGAGTACAAATGCCTCACCGCGTAGTAAATATCAGGGGGGTTCAAAAGGGCGACCTCAATATAGAATAAAAGTTTAAATTTCATCACAAAAATAACAGAAACTACGAGTATTAAAGTAATACCGCTCAAATGCAATATAACCAAATGAATGAGTTTGTATAAAATATCAAATTGATCTACATATTGAATTGCCTTAAGAAGTGGTCAACTTAAAAGGCGGGTGAGCCTAGTAATAGTAAAAAATATGTAAATTAGTAAATGAATTAAAATAAATAAAAAAAAAAAAAAAGAGAATCCGCTTCCTCAATGCTTTGAATGTTTATTCTAAAATGTTATTGATTAGATCCTGCCAGGTTTTGATAAAGTTTTGTACAGATCATCTAAGTGAGAATGAGATTTTTTCAAATTTCAAATAATATATAACATCAGTTATCCACTGACTGAAAAAAGGAGAGTTAGAATTCTTCTAGTTGAGCAAGATAAGGCTACGTGCCAATAGTGAAGTAAAATCAATTCCAGTTTGTTTGTCCTTCTCCACTCAAAATTCCTTATCTTGTTAATTCAGTATACAAAGTAAATAGTTAGGGGCCATGTGCTAATCCCTGGAGAAACCCCTATCTGCACAGGGTAGATATGAATCTAAAATACACACCGTGCCTCCCTTATACCTAACAGTCACTTCAGTGGAGTTGGCCATCCACAAACCTTAGTCTCTTGTTGATCATTTGACAGAAAAATAAAAAAAAGAAAGCAAAAACGGTCAGACTATTATTTGGAAAATTTGATGTTTAACTGACTTTACTGACACAGACAAACAAAGCCAAGCACTGTTGGTCAGTTTTATCCCAGCCAGGAGTGGAATTTCAAGCAGGCTAGGAAACATCCCACAGTGTTTTCAAACCAGCTTATGGCTGCAGGAGGCTGGAGCCAGTCTAGCACAAAGCAGAGACAAATCCTGGACTGGGTGCCAGCCGACTGCAGATGGGGCAGAATAGGTTTACAAGCACTTTTTCACAAAATTGTAAAAGTAAGCATTTATATTTAACCTTATTTTTTCTTGATTGGTTAGTTTTAGGTCAGAGAAGGAAATAAATGTTTACTCAGAAATTAAGGCAAACAACTATTATTTTTTTCTCCAGCTTTTGGAGTTTTTTTTGTTTTGTTTTTTCTGTCCACCCTGGCCACTGGACCTTACTTATTCTATGTTAATTAATGGTGACTTATGTTTATTTTTTATTGTGTCTTCGATTTTTCTATTCATTTTGTAAAGCACTTTGAGCTACATTTTTTTGTATGAATATGTGCTATATAAATAAATGTTGATTGATTGATTGAACTAGCGATTACTTTCTTTTGAAAAAATAGACTCAAAACGATTTGTAAATCAATACAGCCTTGAGCTGCACAAAATAGTACTGACTTACACTGCCATTAGAAAGGAAGACGTCCGGACTGTTTAAAATGGCACAGGAGTGGGCGGAATGAGTATCTGCCTTGATTTCATTTTTGATATGTGGTTCAATAAGCCCCCTTATCAGTCACAGAAGTGTGTAAGTTAAAGGATTATGAGGAAGATTAGTTAAAGATGTTTTATTATATGTGAAATACCACGAGCGATAACCTCCGTTGTGTGCTTTAAATAACTACAATTGGACTGCTGTACATCCATGCTTAGCTTTTATGTTTATGTTATAATACTGGTTAATTGTGGGTTCACGGTACTTTTAGCATTTTAGAGAAGCTAATCAGCAATACATAACTTGCAGTTTCTCTTGTTCATTTTACAAATTACACCCAAGTTATTAAGTGTTCTTAATTTTTTAGTTCAGAATTCAACTAAGTCATCAAGCTTTATATTTTTACGTCAGCTCTTACCTCCACCAGGATATGCTGAACATGATGCTTCCTCCGTCTTTTTCACCTCAGGATCCAAAGATTCCGTCTTCACCTGGGCAGAATGATTCTGGTGGATGTGAGGTCTACTTTTCATTAAGCCTTTCCCAGTTAGCTCTTCATCTGGACACACATTCTGAGAGGCAGACTCTAATTTAACCTCTTCTGCCTTGATGTGGATTACAATGTCACTTTTTTTGAAGTCAGTAGTATCAGATGTTGACTCGGACTCTTCTTTAATGACTGTTGGTCCCCATTTACAATCCTCCTCTTCCTGATTTACGTTGATCTTTGCCTGGCATTGCTCAGATTCACATTCTGAGTCTTCTTCTTTAATATTCACATTTCTTATGTACTCCATTGTATACACCAAAAAGAGACCCCAATGTCATGTGTTATTCTCCCCTTTCCTTGTCGTATTGTGCAGGAGGTGTATGCAGACTCACAGTTTCCTTGGCCCCATATGACACAAAAAACACTACAGAAGTGGATCTTTACCAAGAATAACCAACACTTCCAGCTATGAACAACAGAAGAAAGTCCATGGGCCCTTGGTCTTTGATAGGAGGTAGGAGTTGAGTCCCAGGAATGACAGTTACAGGTACAGTGTGACACGGCTCCGTCAATCTGCTTTATACGAAATACACCAGCCAATCACACTGAACATAATTTGTTTCCTTCACTCTGATTGGTTGATACAGCTCTTTACTAACTATCTGTTCAATTATATTGGTAGTCTTTGAGGGCTACTCCTCTTTTTCTCTTTCTTTCTGCGCACCACTAAATCAAATGTATCACACAATTATAAAAAAAAAAAAAAAACAATGGCAACCACGAAACAGCAGAAAACTGGGCTGGCTGTGCCTATCAGCACCTCACACATGACTCGTCATTACTAGTGTCTTCTGAGGTCACTTATTCATGTTTATATCCCATGTGTAGAAGCTCCTGAACAGCCAGACATTTCTCTTCCATTTCTGTATTAGGTTACTTCAAATGCAGGCTTCTCTTTAACTCTGCAACAAAACAGAGTAGGTTACATTTAGAACTGCACATTGTCCCAAATTAGGCCACCCTAACTGTACTTCACATAGCATGGACACTACATAGTCCAACATCCTTGTTAATCTTTCCAAATGTTTCTGTACCAGCATCTGGTTGAGGACAGCAATAAATCCGCTCGTACGGACCCTTAGGTCTTTCTCATAATATGAATTTTATAGCTGAAGCCCCTTCTTTGAATGACAAATATTGCATATAATTACACAATGTGTAACACCTCAACACATCTGTAACATATCAGCTTACGTGTAGGGTATCTACTAATCCACCATTCTTTAGTTTATTCTGCAAAAGCAATCACTACAATGTTTAAGTTATTAAAAACAAGGACTGCTTTTGACCAGAGCCTTGCCCAGGTTTGATCCCTGCTGTGCACCCAGTGCTCCATGGATAGGCTATAGTCCTTCTTTTGACCCTGAATTGAATTATGCAGATGTGAAAATGGTATTAACACCACATTGCACACACACATACATAATATTATATAAAGTATACACACACACATTACAGATGTCACAAGAAGAGATATTTCAGAACTAATTCAAGTTTGAATACACACATACACATATACTAGTATACACATAGGTCTACTAGTCCAAGCATCCATCCCATTTTCTAGCCATTCTATACGGTTTCAGGTCAGGCAGGGTGGGCTCACATGCATCCACAGTTACGTATTTAGGAGTTTGGGAAGTGGGAGGACTGCAACTCTGTTAATACGGTAAATGTTGAATTAGTGGGTGAGATGTGCCTTGTCCTTCAAAGCATTGAAACACTAATTAAATTTTACTGTCATATCAAGTACTAAAATTAAGTACCAAATCGTAACCTTAGATCTTCAAATGAGTGTCTACTTAGAGCTAAACTTAAAAGAAGTGGTGAGGCGGCCTTCCGCTGTTAGGCACCTAAAATCTGGAATAGCTTGCCAAAAGGAATTCGCCAGGCTAATACGGTGCAACATTTTAAAACACTGCTGAAAACACATTACGTTAACATGGCTTTCTCATAACCTTATCTTAGTTAAATCCAGAGGCTCTGTATATTCAATTAATTATCATCAATATTCTTAGTGGTTACATAATCCATACTAACCCCTACTTTCTCTTCTGTTCTTTTTCTGGTTTACTGTGGTGGCGACACCACCTGATCAAAGCACCGTGATGTCCCTACATTGATGGATTAAAGGCCAGAAGTCCACATGACCAATTCTTCCATGTGAACCCTGAATACAATGAGGACTGATTGAGGTCATTTATGTAGGGCAGAATGCCTAGAGGGGCTGGGTGGTCTCGTGGCTTTGGAACCCCTGCAGATTTTACTTTTTTTTTCTCCAGCTGTCTGGAGTTTTTTTTTTTTTCCTGTCCTCCCTGGTCACAGGGCCTTAATTTTATTCTACGTTAATTAGATGTTCCCTAATTTTAATTATTTATTTTGTCTTTTTTATCTTTCTCCATCATGTAAAGCACTTTCAGCTACATTGTTTGTATGAAAATGTGGTATAGAAATAAATGTTGTTGTTGTCGGGCATGGGTGTCAAACTCCAGGCCTGGAGTGCTGCAGTGGCTATAGGTTTTCATTCTAACCCTCCTCCTAATCAGTGACCAGTTTTCACTGCTAATTAACTTTTTCCCCATCACTTTAATAGCCCTGTTGGAAGAGTTCAGCCCTCTGAATTGATTTCTTTCTTCAATAAATGACAGCCAAGCAGAAATGAGATGTGAAACGAGCTAACAGATGACCAGCTAAACTGGGGCTTCAAACTCCAACCAATTTCACTCCAATCACTTTCTTACTGAGAAGCTGATTCTTGTTGTTAATAAACCCTTTATTTAATTCCATGGCTTGTTGCTGCTCTCTTTCTGCCACAGCAGACTTTCCGAAAACTGTTGTTTTTCTGTTCTTTCTAAGAGCACCATCAAAATGTTTTGGTGACCTGAGAGATAAACCTTACCAAGACCAACACCTCTCTTTAATTTCAGATATTGTGTGATGGGCACAGGGGAGCTGGTCATGTGGTGGCTTGTTTTGTGTCTCATTATTGTTTGGCTGCTAATTAAAGAAAAAGAAACAACTATGGGGTCTGAGTCAAGTTAATTGAAAGAAGTAATCAGCAGCAAAAACTAGTCACTAATTAAGAAGATGGTAAGAATGAAAACCTGCAGCCACTGCGGCTCTCTAGGCCTGGAGTTTGCCACCCCTGTTGTAGGGTGTTGTACCACGTTAGCCATTACAAATGCAAAGGGATGTCAAGCAAACTGACAGCTTTTATTGACGATTATAACGAAAACGATTATAATATGCAAGCTTTCGAGGTGACTCAGGTCCCTTCTTCAGGCAAGATGTAATCCTGAGTTGCCTTGAAAGTTTGCATGTTGTAATATTTTTAGTTAGCCAATAAAACTATGTAAAGGTTTCGAGGCAATTCAGGTCCCTTCACATCCTGCCTGAGGAAGGGGTCTGAATTGCCTATAATATGCAAGTTTGACTCTTTTTAGTTAGCCAATAAAAGAAATCATTTTGCTTGACCTCTCAATGCAGTATTAACAAGTGGAGCAACTTACATCATTGCTGGTTTAGATCAGCCAAATAGCCACTTTGCTTGAGTCTTGCCTCACCATTTTAACTTTCAACTACACATGCTAAACCATCAATCACTGAC